>NC_053028.1:453870552-454042076 GCF_003073215.2 Triticum urartu
CAAGTTCGAAGCAGAGAAGGGGAAGTAGACGTTCTCGGGACGTTCGTAGTGGAAGTAGTCGTTCTCGCATCCTCTATGGTCGGCGGTAGAGGTTCTCGCGATCTCGAAGAGGGTAGTGGTACATGTTTATTGAAGCACGAGTTTCCGTAGATGTTCGGGGTCACGGCGAGGAACTTGATACATCATTGAACTGGGCGTCCGAGGAATCCTGCGTAGTCGCACACGAGTCATAGTCGAACTTGATGGTTCCGTTACATGGTCCTTCAAAGACGGTAATGGTGCACATTTTCGTAGAAGGACTTGACGAATCCGAGTCACTTGGGGTCAACGGTAGTCAAACTTGACGGTTTTTGTTCAAGGGTCTTTGGTGTTGGGAATCGTTTTAGGCGCTGGGTGACGAAGTACTTGGCGTTCTTAGGATTCCGAAGAAGGCGGTAGAGGTACTTGGCACTCCGGGTCTTGCGGGGTAGTCGAACTTGCTGATCCGAGGGGTACTTGGTGGTCCTGATCTTGGCGTCGGTAGATGTACATGTTGGTGGTAGTCGAACTTGGCGTATCCTAGGACTTCGGTGCTTCAGTAGTCGTACACACATTAGGAGAGGACTCGGCGTATCCATGTACTTGGCAGTGCATGCAGCAGTACAGGGCTGGCAGAGGCGACGCAGGGCCCACGCGGAAGGTTGAAACAGTCAACGAGCGAAGCTGGACTTGGTGTTGGCTCGCGGATCCATGTAGCCAGACAAGGCAGGGGTGCAGCGCGGCGGGACTGCAATGGCTTGACGCAAGCAGGGCGCCGCGACTCCGAGAACATGGCAGGGCGGCAGAGCCGCAGGGGAAGCCGCGATCCACCGGATCCTGGCAGAGCATGCCGGCGGTGACGTCATTCGGTGGAGAAGCACGGAGCGGCCACGGCGATGGTGGCGCAGAAGGCGAAGCTGGCGAAGGAGCTTGAGGGCGCGGGTGCCATGGCGCTGAGCAACGAGCTACTGCTGCTCGATGCAGACAGAGGCAGCTAGGGGACGGAGTTGGAGGAGGACTGTGCTCCCATGGTTGAAGACGAACGGCGACAGCGTGACACTCCAGTTGGCAGCAGGGCACGGGGACGACAGCGCATGGTCGCCGGCGCAATGCAGGAGCACGGCAGGGACCGATGCAGGGGCGCGCCGGGAGAGGCTCGGTCGTCACCGACGGTTTGGAGAGGATTGAGCGCTGGGGATCCTCCCCTGGTTCGATGTGGAAGAGAGGAGAGGGAGAGATCGAGAAGAGATGGGATGGGGCAGCGCGAGGCTGGCGGCGCGAGGTGGAGACGATGGGGATCAAGAAAAGGGAGAGTAGCGATGCGGGAGGGGTTAGGGTAAGCAGCAGGGCTGAATGGGCCTATAGGCCGACTGAGCTAATGGGCCGACTGGGTGGCCGAGGCCTAGGTAGCTGCTGCTGCTTTTTTATTACTTCAGACAGAAAAACAAAAAGGAAAGAGCAGGAAAAAAGGAGAAGAGCTAGAGAAATATAAAAATATACTCGTGATCCTGAAAATGTGCTCTATTTAACAAAATTGGTTTGGAGATTTTTAAAGGAAGTAAAAATAATTCAAGTTTGAATTAAATTCAAACTTGAACCATTTTAAACCCTAACCAAAACAATTTCAATAGAGATGAAATTTGACATAGAGGCTAGGTGCATGGTGTTAGAATATTGAGGCAAACATGAACATTAACAGAGAAGGGAATGTGACACTTGCCAAAAGAAGGAAGTAGAGGCAAGGAGAAGGTGATGAAGCAAGATTCATGCATGGAACATGCAACAACTTGATATGTATGAAAACACACAATGAACATGATGACATGATGAAATGCAACATGATGCAATGATGAATGCAAAGAACCAAACAAATCACATGACGAAACCCGGAAACCCTGGAAGGCATCTGAAGCTCCGGTCTTGGGGCGTCACAACACTCCACCACTACGAGAGGATCTTGTCCCGAGATCTAGGATGGCACCGGAGGGAAAAGGAAGAGGAAGATAAGAGGTAAAACTAAGTTGCTTCTTTGACAAACGAGTGAAACCAAAGAACCTTGAAAAGGTTAAGCCAACTCGAGAAAAGAATACAACGGAGATAAATGAAGTTGAAAACACCCCGTTAGAAAATAGGAACAAGGAAGAACAACTTCAGGCAGCACCCCGATTGAAAAGAGATGCAAGACTTAATAAGATGAAAAGAACTTGAGCAGAGGGCACAACACTCCGGTTAAATGGATAAACCAAGAAAAGAACACGATCCTGACAAAACAAGAAGATGGGTTGAAGAGAGCAACATCACAATGCCTCCAGAACAAAAGTAAGAATGGAATGGAATGAACGAAGGGAAACAAGATCTTGAGAGAGCGCACTTACAACAAATGCTAGAACGGAGTTGTTGGAAAACCAACAACGAAAGGAACAAGGTTGTAGTGGACTTATGGAAAAACATCTCGAAATTATGAGGTGAAATTCTGCCACTACTGGAAACAATAGATTGGATTGACAAGAACAAGGAGACGAGAAAACTTATCTCACCGAGAGGATAAACGAAGAACTTGGTTCGTATGTAAGCACCATAAATAGCAACAATCCTTAGGGACGGTTTTAGGTGAAATATAGCCCAAGATAATTCCAACGAAGGGATTGATGGATTTAAAATACCTCATTCTTAACAACATGTGAAACATGAAACATGAACTCAAATTATCAAGAATGACATAATATCACCTCCAATGATATGGAAGAAAGAATTGCACTCCGGATTGCAAGATGGATAATGCTTGAGCTCCTCTGAATAGAATCTTGATGAACACTTTGAGAAGGAATTAAAACCTTTATGAACCGTCATGTAGAACATCCATGAAGAACTCCGGTAACAAAAGGATAACGAGAAGAAAGGGAAGTTGAAAACACAAGGTGAAACCTTGTAATGATTTAGATGGATCTCTGTGATAATTAGTGCTTGGATCTCCGAGAAAGAAAAGATGATCAAAAGAAAAACAATAATTTTGATGAACCTCCGGAGTAAGGAATTAATCACTTGGATGAAACAAGAATAAGAATTACCTTATGCTGATCCTTCACCAATTAAATTGATGACAAACAATGGATTTGGCATACTACTTATTCTCGTTGAAAGGATTAAGATAGATATAGCGCAAACTTGAGAAGGTCTTCAACGAACCACCGGAAGGATTGAAAACAACGAATAAATTGATATGATAACGAATGACGAGAACTCTTGAACGAACCACCGTAAGAATAGGAAGTGAATGAAGAAAAGATAAGGAAACACCAGGAAGAATTAGCAAAAGAATGGAGATGCTTCAGAGAATTTAGATACAAGAGAACGAAGGGATCACAAACTAATTAGAGATCACTTGAACGATGCACCAATAAGACTGGAGAATGATAACTGGAAGCTGACATGAATAATCCAGAATTGATGGACTCCGGATAACAAACTGAGAAGAATCTTGAATTGCTCTGGATAGGTAAAAAGAATTCTCACAATCAAAACAATTATGAGAGGATGGCCTCGAACTAGAACCATGAATCTTGAAGAGAAAAGAATAAGATTGACAGAAAAATCTTCTTCGGTCTTCAAATGATGAGAATGACAACGAGAAACACCACCAAGAATTATTGAGGCACACCAGAATGAAGAATGGAAAAGTTGAGCCAACGATGAAAAGAATTTGAAAGATCTTGGAGAAAGACATTTGACTGATGATAATTCATACTTACGTCAAACTTGGAAAAGAAATTTGAGGATAGCTCCGGGAAAAGAAGAGTCAGGTAAGATCCTGGGAAAAGAACTGTGGGTTAGGGCCCACTCAAAAGAAACACCATTGAAATGATTTAAAAGAGAGGTTGCACCGGTTGAATTAAATGACTTGAATGAGATAACAACCTCGCAATAGCTTGAATGAAAGCAGAGTGGAAACACGAATCTTCGAGATATCTTCAACACTCCGGAACAAATGAATAACGAAAAGTTAATGATTGAGAGGTGAACCGGCAAGAAAAGACATTTAAAATGAGGAAAGGATATGATCAACAAAGCTTGAATTGGATCCACCGAAGAAGAAAAAGAACGAAGAATGATGAACTTGAGTCTCCTTTAGAATCTTCATAAGAAACACCAGGTAAAACACTGAAAGAAAAGACCGAAGGGATTTCTCACAAATAAAAGGATACATGATTAAGAGATCTGAATCCTTAAAAAAAAAGGGGGGGGGGGGGGGAAAACAAAGGCAACTTGGGATGGATGAAACGAACACCATTGAGAAAACTGAGATTGAATCTTGCGGATGTTGAAAATGAACGGATCCACTTGAAGAGAGACACACCGGTTGAAAAGGATTGACATGGCAATCTCGATAATGAAGAAGGATTAGTATCCACATAGGAATATGAGAACACCACTTAGGAAAGGTATGGAATCAACATTTGACTTTGAAGCAACTCGAATACCACAAACCAAAACAAAAACAAAGGATTGGCTTGCAGAATAAGCCAGAACAAACATGTGATAGAGATTTCGTACGAAGTTTTCGTGGTGGGGCCTACACGGGCTCGATCGTACAGCACCATCATGTACAAGGCAGTGCACATGACATACGAAGCGTCCCCGAGTCGGCATAGAGAAGGAATCTTTAAGACACAACGAGACCACTGTAAAACCAACCGTGGATAGGCGGACCACTAGATGTCGAACCCCAATTTCATATCATACATCTATCGGAAAGATATCCTAAGAGCTACTTGAATTCCCACTTATAAACTCCCAAAATTTTCCAGTTATGCAATCAAGTGTTGGGGATATAGGGGAAGCATAATATCTCACCTAAAACTAACAAATCCTACATCCAGCTGTATCCATCCTTCAACACATAACCAAGAAACCTTCGAAAATCGTTTACCTCAACCTTCGAAAAGCATCCGTTATACGAGTTATGGCAATACTCCCGAACTCCCGCCCCAGTACTGGGTGGCGTCGAGGTTATCTCACCAACAACTGCATAAAAGAGATTTTCAATGTCGGCGAAGCTAATCTCAGGTATTCCAGAATCTCAACGATAAAATTGTGACGACAACACCTCGGAGCTCAACTCCCCGGGACACTGCCACAACCCCTAAATGACAGGAGGCACCAAGAACAATGTTCTCGCCACAAAACCATCGGAACGATTCCAAGATACCTGCGTGATCCTAAATTTATTTTAGTGAAATTTGAGAAGAGAAGAGTCAAAACTCTACGTCAGGATGCCTCACCAGAGCGACGAAGGGACTGAGGAGTAAAAAGAAGTCCTAACTCTCCGATATATATAATTCCTAAATGACTCAAAACATTTCTAGACTCAATAACGCCAGCGATTCGATCAAGCAATGGGGCTCCTAAGGTCGGGGAAGGCTCTGATACCAACTTGTAACGCCCTCGATGCGGCTATATCTCCCACGTGTCGAAGCACGACTTAGAGGCATAACCGCATTGAAAGCAATGTCGCAAGTGAGGTAATCTTCACACAACCCATGTAATACATAAGGGAAAGAGTTACATAGTTGGCTTACAATCGCCACTTCACACAATTACATGAATAAAGCATTACATCATCCAGATACAAACAAGGTCCAGCTACGGAACCAAAATAGAAGAAGACTACCCCAAATGCTACATAGATCCCCGATCGACCACAACTGGGCTCCACTACTGATCAACTAGAACGAAACAACACAAAGGACAAGATCTTCATCGAGCTCCTCCTTGAGCTTGGTTGCGTCATCTGCACGGTATCATCGGCACCTGCAAACTGGTTTTGAAAGTGTCGGTGAGTCACGGGGACTCAGCAATCTCACACCCTCGCGATCAAGACTATTTAAGCTTATAGGAAGGGTAAAAGGTATGAGGTGGAGCTGCAGCAAGCGACTAGCGTATATGGTGGCTAACATACGCAAATGAGAGCGAGAAGAGAAGGCAAAGCACGGTCGAACAACTATGATCAAGAAGTGATCCTAGAACAACCTACGTCAAGCATTACTCCAACACCATGTTCACTTCCCGGACTCCGCCGGAAAGAGACCATCACGGTTACACACGCGGTTGATGTATTTTAAATTAAGATCAACTTCAGGTTTTCTACAACCGGACATTAACAAATTCCCATCTGCCCATAACCGCGAGCACGGCTTTCGAAAGTTCAATCCCTGCAGGGGTGTCCCAACTTAGCCCATCACAAGCTCTCACGGTCAACGAAGGATATTCCTTCTAGCGGGAAGACCCGATCAGGCTCGGAATCCCGGTTACAAGACATCCTCGACAATGGTAAAACAAGTCCAGCAACACCGCCCGAATGTGCCGACAAATCCCGATAGGAGCTGCACATATCTCGTTCTCAGGGCACACTCAGATAGGTCAAGCTACGAGTAAAACCAACCCTCGAGTTGCCCCGAGGTGGCCCCGCAGGCTGCACATTTCGGACCAACACTCAGAGGAGCACTGGCCCCCGGGGGGGGGGGGTTAAAATAAAGATGACCCTTGAGTCTGCAGAACCCAAGGGAAAGAAAAGGCTAGGTGGCGAATGGTAAAACCAAGGTTGGGCATTGCTGGAGGAGTTTTATTCAAGGCGAACTGTCAAGGGGTTCCCATTATAACCCAACCGCGTAAGGAACGCAAAATCCGGGAACATAACACCGATATGACGGAAACTAGGGCGGTAAGAGTGGAACAAAACACCAGGCATAAGGCCAAGCCTTCCACCCTTTACCAAGTATATAGATGCATTTATTAAAATAAGAGATATTGTGATATCCCAACAAAATATCCATGTTCCAACATGGAACAAGCTTCATCTTCACCTGCAACTAACAACGCTATAAGAGGGGCTGAGCAAAATGGTAACATAGCCAAACAACGGTTTGCTAGGACAAAGGTGGGTTAGAGGCTTGGTTCAACAATATGGGAGGCATGATAAGCAAGTGGTAGGTATTGCAGCATAGGCATAGCAAAAGAGCGAGCAACTAGCAAAGCAAAGATAGAAGTGATTTCGAGGGTATGGTCATCTTGCCTGAAATCCCGCAAGGAAGAAGAATGAGTCCATGAAGAAGACAAACGGACGTAGTCGAATGGTCCCTCACAAACTCGATGTTATCGGAACCAACCCGAAGAAGCACACCGGAAAGTAGCACACAACATAGTAAACAACCACCACATAAGCATGGCACGATGCACAACAAAGTATGATGCATGTCCGGTTTAAAGAGGGCATGACATGGCAAAGTGCACAAGCAAAACTAGAAGTTAAGTGGAGCTCAATATGCAACGAGTTGCATATTGACGAAACACCACGGGACTTATTTAGTTCTCTCTCGTTTATGTACCCAACAATATTAAATGTTGTTAAACATGGCAAGTGGTGAGGCATAACAAAACTACACCATCTAAACAATTTAAATGGGGCCGGATATAACAAACAACAAATCCGATAAATCCCCATATGTATTAGCAATTCAAGCAAACAACAGTTTAAACCATTTTAAATGTTGTTATCATGATGTGGATGACATTACGCAAGTTTTATGAAAATGTTGGCATGAGCATATTATGAAGTATTTGTCACCATGGTGTAAAGGAAAGGGGGCCACGGCGATGATTCCAAAAATGGTGCCATGGCAACATATCGGTTCCGGTAGCTCATGGAAATACCAGTGAAAAGGATAGGGCGTGAGCGAGTAAAGCAAGATGGTGGGGAGATCCCGGATACCGGGTTCCCACGAATTAGCGGCAGAAGAGGAGGACCGAGCAAGTGACAACTCGAGCATGGTGCAAACATAGGGTGCAACTCATACATCACACAACATGCATTCGTTCCACTAATCATCGTTTCGGCAGTTATACCTTTCGGAGCGTGCATTATCGGAATGGATCAAGTTCGAAGCGGAGAAGGGGAAGTAGATGTTCTCGGGACGTTCGTAGTGGAAGTAGTCGTTCTCGCATCCTCTAGGGTCGGCGGTAGAGGTTCTCGCGATCTCGACGAGGGTACTGGTACATGTTTATTGAAGCACGAGTTTTTGTAGATGTTCGGGGTCACGGCGAGGAACTTGATACATCGTTGAACTGGGCGTCCGAGGAATCCCGCGTAGTCGCACACGAATCATAGTCCAACTTGATGGTTCCGTTACATGGTCCTTCAGAGACGGTAATGGTACATGTTTTCGTAGAAGGACTTGACGAATCCGTGTCACTTGGGGTCGACGGTAGTCAAACTTGACGGTTTTTGTTCAAGGGTCTTCGGCGTCGGGAATCATTTTAGGCGCCGGGTGATGAAGTACTCGTAGGATTCCGAAGAAGGCGGTAGAGGTACTTGGCACTCCGGGTCTTGCGGGGTAGTCGAACTTGCTGATCCGAGGGGTACTTGGTGGTCCCGATCTTGGCGTCGGTAGATGTACATGTTGGTGGTAGTCGAACTTGGCGTATCCTAGGACTTCGGTGCGTCAGTAGTCGTACACACATTAGGAGAGGACTCGGCGTATCCATGTACTTGGTGGATGCATGCAGCAGTACATGGCTGGCAGAGGCGACACAGGGCCCACGCGGAAGGTTGAAACAGTCAACGAGCGAAGCTGGACTTGGTGCTGGCTCGCGGATCCATGTAGCGAGACAAGGCAGGGGTGCAGCGCGGTGGGACTGCAATGGCTTGACGCAAGCAGGGCGTCGCGGCTCCGAGAACGTGGCAGGGCGGCAGAGCCGCAGGGGAAGCCGCGATCCACCGGATCCTGGCAGAGCACGCCGGCGGTGACGTCATTCGGTGGAGAAGCACGGAGCGGCCACGGCGATGGTGGCGCAGAAGGCGAAGCTGGCGAAGGAGCTTGAGGGCACGGGTGCCATGGCGCTGAGCAACGAGCTACTGCTGCTCGATGCAGACAGAGGCAGCTAGGGGACGGAGTTGGAGGAGGACTGCGCTCCCGTGGTTGAAGACGAACGACGACGACGTGACACTCTAGTTGGCAGCAGCGAGCGGGGACGGCAGCGCATGGTCGCCGGCGCGATGTAGGAGCACGGTAGGGACCTATGCAGGGGCGCGCCGGGAGAGGCTCGGTCGTCATCGACGGCTTGGAGAGGATTGAGCGCTGGGGCTCCTCCCCTGGTTCGATGTGGAAGAGAGGAGAGGGAGAGATCGAGAAGAGATGGGATCGGGCAGCGCGAGGCTGGCGGCGCGAGGTGGAGACGACGGGGATCGATAAAAGGGAGAGTAGCGATGCGGGAGGGGTTAGGGTAAGCAGCGGGGCTGAATGGGCCTATAGGCCGACTGAGCTAATGGGCCGGCTGGGTGGCCGAGGCCCAGGTAGCTGCTGCTGCTTTTCTATTACTTCAGACAGAGAAACAAAAAGGAAACAGCAGGAAAAAAGGAGAGGAGCTAGAGAAATATAAAAATATACTCGTGATCCTGAAAATGTGCTCTATTTAAAAAAATTGGCTTGGAGATTTTTAAAGGAAGTAAAATTAATTCAAGTTTGAATTAAATTCAAACTTGAACCATTTTAAACCCTAACCAAAACAATTTCAATAGAGATGAAATTTGACATAGAGGCTAGGTACATGGTGTTAGAATATTGAGGCAAAGATGAACATTAACAGAGAAGGGAACGTGACACTTGCTAAAAGAAGGAAGTAGAGGGAAGGAGAAGGTGATGAAGCAAGATTCATGCATGGAACATGCAATAACTTGATATGTATGAAAAACACACAATGCACATGATGACATGATGAAATGCAACATGATGCAATGATGAATGCAAAGAACCAAACAAATCACACGACGAAACCCGGAAACCCTTGAAGGCATCTGAAGCTCCGGTCTTGGGGCGTCACATCAAAGCATATGGTTTTATACAAGAAAGTGAGTGGGAGCTCTGTAGCATTTATGATATTATATGTGGATGACATATTGCTGATTAGAAATGATACTGAATTTCTGAGTAGCATAAAAGGACACTTGAATAAGAAATTTTCAATGAAAGGCCTCCGTGAAGCTGCTTATATATTGGGCATCAAGATCTATAGAGATAGATCAAGACGCTTAATTGGACTTTCACAAAGCACATACCTTGATAAAGTTTTGAAGAAGTTCAAAATGGATCAAGCAAAGAAAGGGTTCTTGCCTGTGTTACGAGGTGTGAAGTTGAGTCAGACTCAATGCCCGACCACTGCAGAAGATAGAGAGAAAATGAAAGTCATTCCCTATGCTTCAGCCATAGGTTCTATCATGTATGCAATGCTGTGTACCAGACCTGATGTGTGCCTTGCTATTCGTTTAGAAGGGAGGTACCAAAGTAATCCAGGAGTGGATCACTGGACAGCAGTCAAGAACATCCTGAAATACCTGAAAAGGACTAAGGATATGTTTCTCATTTATGGAGGTGACAAAGAGCTTGTCGTAAACGGTTACGTCGATGCAAGCTTTGACACTGATCCGGATGACTCTAAGTCATAAACCGGATACGTATTTCTATTGAATGGTGGAGCTGTCAGTTGGTGCAGTTCCAAGCAGAGCGTCGTGGTAGGATCTACGTGTGAAGTGGAGTACATAGCTGCTTCCGAAGCAACAAATGAAGGAGTTTGGATGAAGGAGTTCATATTCGATCTAGGTGTCATACCTAGTGCATCGGGTCCAATGAAAATCTTTTGTGACAACACTGGTGCAATTGCCTTGGCAAAGGAATCCAAATTTCACAAGAGAACCACACACATCAAAAGACGCTTCAATTCCATCCGCGATCAAGTCAAGGAGGGAGACATAGAGATTTGCAAGATACATACGGATCTGAATGTTGCAGACCCATTGACTAAGCCTCTCTCATGAGCAAAACATGATCAGCACCAAGACTTCATGGGTGTTAGAATCATTACTATGTAATCTAGATTATTGACTCTAGTGCAAGTGGGAGACTGAAGGAAGTATGCCCTAGAGGCAATAATAAAGTTGTTATTTATATTTCCTTATATCATGATAAATGTTTATTATTCATGCTAGAATTGTATTAACCGGAAACTTAGTACATCTGTGAATACATAGACAAAATGAGTGTCACTAGTATGCCTCTACTTGGCTAGCTCGTTAATCAAAGATGGTTAAGTTTCCTAGCCATGGACAAGAGTTTTCATTTGATGAAGGGGATCACATCATTAATGCACATCACTATAACTATATCTGGGCCCTCTCGGTAATGCACATCACTATAAGCCTTGCAAGCAATGTGACTAATGAGTTAGTTACCAGATGTTGCATTAAGGGATGAGTAAAGAGACTTGCCGGTAACGAGATTGAACTAGGTATTGAGATACCGACGATCGAATCTCGGGCAAGTAACATACCGATGACAGAGGGAACAATGTATGTTGTTATGCGGTTTGACCGATAAAGATCTCCGTAGAATATGTAGGAACCAATATGAGCATCCTGTTTCCGCTATTTTTTATTGACCGAAGATGAGTATCGATCATGTCTACATAGTTCTCGAACCCGTAGGGTCCGCACGCTTAACGTTCGGTGACGATCGGTATTATGAGTTTATGTGTTTTGATGTACCGAAGGTAGTTCGGAGTCCCGGATATGATCACAGACATGACGAGGAGTCTCGAAATGGTCGAGACATAAAGATCAATATATTAGATGGCTATGTTTGGACATCGGAATGGTTCCGGGTGAGTTCGGGCATTTACCGGAGTACCGGGGGGTTACCGGAACCCCCCGGGGAGTGTATGGGCCTTATTGGGCCTTAGTGGGAGAGAGGAGGAGGCGGCCAAGGTGGAGGGCGCGCCCCCAAGCCCAATCCGAATTGGGTGGGGGGGGCGCCCCCCTTCCTTTCTCTCCTACTCCAACAAGGGAAGGGGGAATCCTACTCCCACCGGGAGTAGGACTCCCCCCTTGAGGCGCGCCATAGAGGGCCGGCCCTCCCCCTCCTCCACTCCTTTATATACGGGGGAGGGGGGCACCCCATAGACACACAAGTTGATTGTTTAGCCGTGTGCGGTGCCCCCCTCCACAGATTGCCACCTCGGTCATATTGTTGTAGTGCTTAGGCGAAGCCCTGCATCGGTAACTTCATCATCACCGTCATCACGCCGTCGTGCTGACGAAACTCTCCCTCAACCTCAGCTAGATCTAGAGTTCGTGGGACGTCACCGGGCTGAACGTGTGCAGATCGCGGACGTGCCGTACCTTTGGTGCTAGGATCGGTCGGATCGTGAAGACGTACGACTACATCAACCGCGTTGTCACAACGCTTCGGCTTACGATCTACGAGGGTACGTTGACAACACTCTCCCCTCTCGTTGCTATGCATCACCTAGATGGATCTTGCGTGTGCATAGGATTTTTTTTTGAAATTACTGCGTTCCCCAATAGCCGGCATGTAAACCCATGCTGTGGCGCTTTTAGGAACGGATCCTTAGCAGCCTACCGGGGGGCGCTTGCTGCCGGACAAGCCACCTTGCCGTTCTCAGCGCAGCCGCTTGAACTGTTGCCGGACTCGAAACAGGACAAGGGCGTTGCCAATAGCGGAAGGGTTCCCTTGCGTGCAAGTTTTCCATACAAGTAGCAAAATCCTCCGAGGAAGATAACCCTACGAAAAGGAATTTGCTCAAGGTTCCGCGTGACTTAGCTTTTCCGTCGCCACGTGGATGGTTGTTGCGGCTGCGGGCAACACCGCCTCGCCTAGCTGATGGCACCAGAGCTTGGCTAATCGACGTCGCCTTCTTCTCTCGAGCCATCGCGACGAAGGAGTTGATGAGTTGACTCCAAAACCGGATTTTCACAGCCTCAGCACCCCCTACCTAGCGCGCCAAAGATATTGGGGCTCAGGAACGACACCTATGGGATCCCTCGGGGAGTCCCTTCTATGGTTGGTGAGGCGTGGGGCTGTGCAAAGAGCAGGTCTAGAAGATCAACATGGGGGGGGGGGGGATTTTTACGCAGGTTTAGGCCGCAAACGATGCGTAAAACCCTAGGTCCTGCTTTGTGTGTATTTAGTGTTCTTGAGATCTTGAACTAGTTGCAGTGCATGCCCAGTCCAAAAGGTCTGAATCCTTCCTCAGTAAGCCTCGGGCCTCCTTTTATATGTCAAAGGGGTTGCCACAGAGGCACACAGGTGGTGGAAAGTATGTACAGTGTACAGGTCTATCGCCTGGCTCCGTAGGACAAACACATTTAATGTGCTGCCTGATAACCCACAAGTATAGGGGATCGCAACAGTTTTCAATAAGTAAGAGTGTCGAACCCAACGAGGAGCTAAAGGTAGAACAAATATTCCCTCAAGTTCTATCGACCATCGATACAACTCTACGCACGCTTGACGTTCGCTTTACCTAGAACAAGTATGAAACTAGAAGTACTTTGTAGGTGTTGTTGGATAGATTTGCAAGATAATAAAGATGACGTAAATAGAAAGTAGGGGCTATTTAAGTAAACAAGCAATAAAGTAAATATAGCGGGTGTGGAAAAGTGGTGGTAGGAGTTGTGAAATTTCCCCTAAGCAATTGACTACTTTACTAGACCGATAGCAAGTATTATGTGGGAGAGGCCACTGCTAGCATGTCATCCCTGACTTGGAATTCTATGCACTTATGATTGGAACTATTAGCAAGCATCCACAACTACTAATGTTCATTAAGGTAAAACCCAACCATAGCATTAAGTTATATTGGTCCCCCTTCAATCCCGTATGCATCAATTTCTATGCTAGGTTGAAGCTTCTGTCACTCTTGCCCTCCAATACATAGTCCTATCAACATACAACTAACCCTAGGGTGTGATCCACGCGCGCAATCATATGATGGGCACTAAAGGACAGCAACATAACCACAAGCAAATTAAATCAATCATAGCAATTCATCAACCACCGATAGGACAACGAAAATCTACTCAGACATCATAGGATGGCAACACATCATTGGATAATAATATGAAGCATAAAGCACCATGTTCAAGTAGAGGGTACAGCGGGTTGCGGGAGAGTGGATCGCTGTAGATAGAGGGGGGAAGGTGATGGAGATGTTGGTGAAGATGGCAGAGGTGTTGGTGTAGATCGCGGTGATGATGATGATGGCCACGGCAGCATTCCGGCGCCACCGGAAGAGAAGGGGAGAGGGGCCCCTTCGTCTTCTTCTTCCTTGACCTCCTCCCTAGATGGGAGAAGGGTTTCCCCTCTTGTCCTTGGCCTCCATGGCATGGGAGGAGCGAGAGCCCCTCCGAGATTGGATCTGTCTCTCTGTCTCTCTCTGTTTCTGCGTTCTCAGATTCTTCCCTTTCACCGTTTCTTATATTCCCGGAGATCCGTAACTCTAATTGGGCTCAAATTTTAACATGATCTCTATCCGGATATTAGCTTTCTTGCGGCGAAAGAAGGGCATCAAACGCCTTACGGGTGGCCCATGAGGGTCAGGGGCATGCCCAGGGGGGCAGGGGCGCCCCCTGCCTCGTGGCAACCTCGGGCACCGTCTCGCGTGGATTTTTCTTCCCAAAAATCATATATATTCCAAAAATCTATTAGTCATCGAAACAAAGTACTACGCGCATGCTCCTAGGGGGATAGATTGGTAGGAAAATACCATCGCTCGTCCCCGACCGCCACTCATAAGGAAGACAATCAATAAATAAATCATGCTCCGACTTTGTTACATAACGGTTCACCATATGTGCATGCTACGGGAATCACAAACCTCAACACAAGTATTTCTACTAATCCACAACTACCCACTAGCATGACTCTAATATCACCATCTTTATATCGCAAAACTATTGCAAGGAATCAAACATATCATATTCAGTGATCTACAAGTTTTATGTAGGATTTTATGACTAACCATGTGAATGACCAATTCCTGTCATCTCTCTAAATAGATATAAGTGAAGCAAGAGAGTTTAATTCTTTCTACAAAAGGTATGCCCACGCTCTAACAAATATAAGTGAAGCAAAAGAGCATTCTACAAATGGCGGTTCTCTATGTAAAGAGAAACAGGCAATCCAAACTTCAAATGATATAAGCGAAGCACATGAAGCATTCTATAAAGTCATACTCAAAAGATATAAGTGAAGTGAAATGAGAATTCTATAAATCAACCAAGGACTATCTCATACCAGCATGGTGCATAAAACAAAGATGAAAACTAAATGCAAAAGACGCTCCAATTTTGCACATATCGCATGAACGAAACGAATCCGAAAACATACCGATACTTGTTGAAGAAAGAGGGGATGCCTTCCGGGGCATCCCCAAGCTTAGACGCTTGAGTCTCCTTGAATATTTACTTGGGGTGCCTCGGGCATACCCAAGCTTGAGCTCTTGCCTCTCTTCCTTCTTCTCACATCAAGACCTTCTTGATCATCGCACACTTCATCCACATAAAACTTCAACAGAAAACTCGGTAAGATCCGTTAGTATAATGAAGCAAATCACTACTCTAAGTACTGTTGCAAACCAATTCATATTTTGTTTTTGAATTGTGTCTACTGTAATATAACTTTTTCATGGCTTAATCCACTGATATGAATCAATAGTTTCATCAAAACAAGCAAACTATGCATCAAAAACAGAATCTGTCTAAAACAGAACAGTCTGTAATAATCTGAACATTCACCATACTTCTGGTACTTGCAAAATTCTACCAAAATTAGGAAAATAAACAATTTGTATAGGAAGACAGTGCAAAAAGAATCAGAACCATTTGACGTTCCAGCAAAAAAAATGTAAAATCACGCACTACAGCCAAAGTTTCTGTCCTACACCGTACAAACCATCAAGCAAATGTAAACATCCTAAAGGCAAACCTTGGCACATTATTTTTATAATACAATGGAATTGTACAAGGGGATAATTATTTTTATTGAAAAGTTTCTGTAATCAAGATTCACAAAGTTTCCATGAGCATGAACAAAGTTCAAGGCTAGCTCCCACTTCAACAATGCTTGTCTTTCTCACGTTCACTTTCCTTTTTGAAAAAGTTTTGGGTTCCCCTCTTCATTTTTGTTGTTTTTAAACTATATAAAAGCACTCAACAGAAATAAATGACTCTCTAAAACTTCCGGGTTGTCTCCCTGGCAGCGCTTTCTTTAAAGCCATTAAGCTAGGCATATAGTGCTCAAGTAATGGATCCACCTGGATCCCAAGGTATATCAAAGCCAATTTTAATTAACAATGATTTGTAATTTAGTGGTGAGCACAATGTAACATATATTATGTAATGACGAAGTCTAACTCTCTTCCTATGCATCGGCATGTCATAAAAGAACAATTCTTGCACACAAAGTAAAGGCCAATGCATAGTATAAACAGTTTCTTGCAATTTTATCATATTGGAAACATAGAGAGGTGGAGATATAGTTCCTCTCTCATAATAATTGCAAGTAGGAGCAGCAAGCACACGCATAATATATTCATCAAAATCATCATGTGCAACGGTAAAAGGAAACCCATCAATATATTCCTTAATAAGAGCAAACTTCTCCGATATAGTGTAGTTTGGAGAATTCAAAAAGATAATAGGACTATCATGTGTGGGTGCAATAGCAACAATTTCATGTTTAACATAAGGAACTATAGCAAGTTCATCTCCATAAGCATAATTCATATTGGCATCTTGGCCACAAGCATAGCAAGCATCATCAAAAAGCAATATTTCAAAAGAATCAACGGGATCATAACAATCATCATAGCAATCATACTTCGGTAAGCATGAAGGGAAATTAAACAATGTATGAGTTGAAGAGTTACTATCATTATAAGGTGGGCACAGGTAGCTAATCCGCTCTTCCTCCTTTTGTTCTTCGCTCTCCTCCTCATCTTTTTCATCCAATGAGCTCACAGTTTCATCAATTTCTTCTTCCATAGACTCCTGCAAAATATTAGTCCCTTCTTGGACAACAGAGACTTTCTCAATAAGCGCATTAATATAGGAATTATATTAATAATTATCATAGCAATATTTTAAGATAGCTAAAATTTCAGGCCTATAAACATCATCATCATAAGCTTCATGCTTTTCAAACAAAGATTCAATTTCATAAGCACCCTTAAAAGCAACAAATTCTTCTATTTGTTCCACATCATAGTAATCATATATACCATTAGCATAAGAAGCTAAGATTTCATTATCATTAAATTCACATGAAAAGGGAAGGCGTGGAGCCTTCACCTTAGAGCAACAAGTATAATCATATCTCAAGCACAGTTGCCTAGCATACCAATTCAATATATGAATTTGATCCCATAATAGTTTCCTTTTTTGTGTCAAGCGGTAGTCCCTAAAGTATTCACGTTGATCCAACGTTACTCCCATTACATAATTAAATGGGGTTTTCTCAGGATTATTAAAGTAGTACATAATATTTTTCACATAACCAGCATCGAGGGTTTTAGGAGGTTCCCCGTCTCCATGAGTAGCAAGTACACCTAATTTTTTGGTATTTCATGTTCCATATCCATAACTAAAGATAGAGAACAACTAAGAACAGCAAATAAAAATTACTTAGTGATAAAGCAAACAAGCACACATGAGAATATTCACCCCACGCTATTGCTCCCCGGCAACGGCGCCAGAAAAAGGTCTTGATAACCCACAAGTATAGGGGATCGCAACAATTTTCGATAAGTAAGAGTGTCGAACCCAATGAGGAGCTAAAGGTAGAACAAATATTCCCTCAAGTTCTATCGACCACCGATACAACTCTACGCACGCTTGACGTTCGCTTTACCTAGAACAAGTATGAAACTAGAAGTACTTTGTAGGTGTTGTTGGATAGATTTGCAAGATAATAAAGATTACGTAAACAGAAAGTAGTGGCTGTTTATGTAAAGAAGCAATAAAGTAAATATAGCGGGTGTGGAAAAGTGGTGGCAGGAGTTGTGAAATTGCCCCTAAGCAATTGACTACTTTACTAGACCGATAACAAGTATTATGTGGAAGAGGCCACTGCTAGCATGTCATCCCTGACTTGGAATTCTATGCACTTATGATTGGAACTATTAGCAAGCATCCGCAACTACTAATGTTCATTAAGGTAAAACCCAACCATAGCATTAAGATATATTGGTCCCCCTTCAATCCCGTATGCATCAATTTCTATGCTAGGTTGAAGCTTCTGTCACTCTTGCCCTCCAATACATAGTCCTATCAACATACAACTAACCCTAGGGTGTGATCCACGCGCGCAATCATACGATGGGCACCAAAGGACAACAACATAACCACAAGCAAATTATATCAATCATAGCAATTCATCAACCACCGATAGGACAACGAAAATCTACTCAGACATCATAGGATGGCAACACATCATTGGATAATAATATGAAGCATAAAGCACAATGTTCAAGTAGAGGGTAAAGCGGGTTGCGGGAGAGTGGACCACTGTAGATAGAGGGGGGAAGGTGATGGAGATGTTGGTGAAGATGGCAGAGGTGTTGGTGTAGATCGCGGTGATGATGATGATGGCCACGGCAGCGTTCCGGTGCCACCGGAAGAGAAGGGGAGAGGGCCCCCCTTTGTCTTATTATTCCTTGACCTTCTCCCTAGATGGGAGAAGGGTTTCCCCTCTGGTCCTTGGCCTCCATGGCATGGGAGGGGCGAGAGCCCCTCCGAGATTGGATCTGTCTCTCTCTGTTTCTGCATTCTCAGATTCTTCCCTTTCGCCGTTTCTTATATTCCCGGAGATCCGTAACTCCGATTGGGCTGAAATTTTAACATGACCTCTATCCGGATATTAGCTTTCTTGCGGCGAAAGAAGGGCATCAACAGCCTTACGGGTGGCCCATGAGGGTCAGGGGCGCGCCCAGGGGGGCAGGCACGCCCCCCTGCCTCGTGGCCACCTCGGGCACCGTCTCGCGTGGAATTTTCTTCCCAAAAATCATATATATGCCAAAAAAAATCTCCGTCAGTTTTTATCCCGTTTGGACTCCGTTTGATATGGATATTCTGCGAAAGAAAAAACATGCAACAAACAGGAACTGGCACCGGGCACTGGATCAATATGTTAGTCCCAAAAATAGTATAAAAAGTTGCCAAAAATATATGAAAGTTGTAGAATAATGGCATGGAACTATAAAAAATTATAGATACGATGGAGACGTATCACTGCCGACGTGCCCTCTTGCTTTATCGGGGACGGAAAATAAGCTCGTCCCGTCCGTCGCCGCCTCGCCTCGTTCTGACGCGCGTCCAAGCTGATGAGGCATGCAACGCCACGCAGGCTGGGTGGCTGCTGAGCTGGTGTGGTGGCATGGTTTGCACGAAGATCAGTATGCCACCACGTAGGTGCTTGGCTAGTTGTCCTAGAAGCCGCATGCTGCCACGCAGGCGTTCGCCTAGTTGGTGGGCTGGCCGCCACATCGGAACGGGCGCGGGGTAGCGAAACTCTGGCAAGTGCGGGCCTGGTCTCGGCCCCGCAGACGCCCCCTGCAAGGGCCTAGCCGGGATCTCGTGGGCATCCCCGGCAAGGGTCTTGCCGGGGGCTTACGAGCGTCCCCGACAAGGGTCTTTCCGGGGGTCTATGGTCGTCCCCAGCAAGATCTTGCCGGGGGTCTTCTGATTCTGATTCTCATCTAGGCTTGCAGGCCTTTGGTTTCCACAAAGATCTACATGCCACTACGCAAGGCACCCCTAAGTTTTGGTCTTGACGCTGTCGATGGTGTCAGAGTTCTCAGGTGTAACGCCCCGAGAATGTTGCGCCAGGTGTCTTCCAGTTATTCGCTGTTGTTGCCTTGTCTTTCGCTTGCTTGTTGCATCTTGCCATGTCATCATGTGCATTGCAGCATCATGTTTTTTTAAAAAATTGCATCCGTCCGGGTTCCCCCAGTTCTGTCCGTTGTCCGTTCTGAGCCCAGACACACTTGCACGCGCCTGTGGCACGTCCGAAATATTATTTTATAAGAGGCCGGAAAATGTTCTTGGAATGGGTTGACAGTTGGCATGCGGTGTTGTTATAGTGTAGATAGGCCGCCTGCCAAGTTTCATCGCACTCGGAGTCCGTTTGACGCCCCAACGGATAACTATAGCGAGAATATAGTCGGTCTAACGTCAGACATTTTCGGTCTCTGAAAACAGTCGCCGGGCCTCTCTCTCTTCTCTTCTCTAAGCCCAACCCTCTCTCCACAGCCATCTAACCCCCTTCTACGGGAGCCGTCGGATCATGATCGGAGGGCCCTGAAAGCCCCTAAAACCCCCCTAACTCAAGCCACCTACCCTATATAAACAACCCCTAGTCCATTTTTGGGCAAACCTAGCTCTTCCCCTGCCCCTAGACCCCTTCTCCATGGATCCGCCGCCACCAGCCTCAGCCAACCCCTCCACCTCAAAATCCACCACCGACCAGCCTCCCTCCGCCACTTGGCGCATCCCCACTCGTCAGCGCCGCCGCAGCCGCCCGCTCCAGCCAACCCCCGAGCGCCACGTCGCCCCCTCAGCCTCCACCACCGTCGTGGCCCTCCAGGCCCATCCGCGGCCCGCCCCAGGCCGATCTGGGCCCGAGGAGCCCACGTGTGCTCGCTCCCTGCCGCCAGCGCAGCTGTGCTACCTCTTGAGCACTGCGTTGGTTTTCCCCGAAGAGGAAGGGATGATGAAGCAAACTAGTGTGAGTATTTCCCTCAGTTTTTGAGAACCAAGTTATCAATCCAGTAGGAGGCTACGCGCGAGTCCCTCTGTAACGCCCCGAGACCGATGTGCCAGGTGTCGTCCAGATATTCGCTATTGTTGCCTTGTCTTTGCTTGCGTGTCATGCATTGCATATCATGTCATCATGTGCATTTCATCCGCATACATGTTTGTCTCATGCATCCAAGCATTTTCTCCGTTGTCCGTTTTGCATTCCGGCGCTCCGTATTCCTCTGGTGGTCATGTCTACCTTCTTCTCGTGTGTGGGGGTTAAACATTTCTGGATTGGACCGAGACTTGCCAAGCGGCCTTGGTTTACTACCGGTAGACCGCCTGTCAAGTTTCGTGCCATTTGGACTTCGTTTGATGCTCCAACGGTTAACCGAGGGACCAAAAAGGCCTCGTGTGTGTTGCAGCCCAACACCCCTCCATTTTAGCCCAAAACCCACCTAAACCTGCTCTATCATCTCGGTCGTTCGATCACGATCGCGTGGCCGAAAAACGCACCTCATTTGGACTCTCCTAGCTCCCTCTACCTATAAATAGGTGCACCCCGTTCATTTTCGTGGACGAAACCCTAGCCTCTTCTCCACCGCGCCGCCGGACACGTCCGGGCGGAGCCGGACATGTCCGCCTCGTCCACACGCCCAATCCGGAGCTGCCACGTGGCACGCCGCCGCCCCACCGCCGCCGCGGCCCGGAGAGCCCGGATTGGGCCCTCCCGGCCCGCAGCCTCGCCCGCTCCTCTCCACCCACGCGCCGCCATCTCCCTCCTGCGCCGCAAGAGAGCCGCCGCCCGTCGCGCCCGCCGGCCGCCGCGCCGCCCGGCTCCGGCGACCTCTCCGGCGCCCTCCACCACCAAATCCGGCAGCCGCGCTCGCCGGCAGACGCCGCCCATCGCCGCAGAGCGCCGCCCCGGCGCCCGGATCCACCCATCCCCGTCGGGATCCGGCCCCTCCCCTCTCCCTCCGGCGACCTTCCTCCGGCGTCCACTCCGGCCGGCCATCCTCGGGCTCCGTGAGCTACAGTACCCGGCGAGATCCGATCTGGATCCAGATCCACTGGGGTGACTTTCTACCCCCTAACCCTAATTTTTTTGCGTTGTTCATCGCCTCGTAACTTTGCATCCATAGCTCCGATTTATGCATATAGAATATCAAAACGTTCGTCTCAGAGAGTACATCATTTCATTCCATTGCATCATTTTCATTTGAGTTCATGTTGATGCCCGAAATGCTGTTAGAAGAGTGCTATGTGAGTTAATTGTCAGATCTGCTGCTCCATTTAGCTATTTGTCATTTTTGCCATGATTATTGTGTGCATGATATGCCCATGAGCTCTACATATGTTTTGTTAAGGGTTTTGCCATATTTCCAGAGGTGCAACCCATGTATTTTTGTGATGTGTGTGGTGACTAGCACAAGCTTGCAAAGTGAGGCACTTGGTAATGCTGATTTCAGGGACTTAGCATTTCCACTAAGTCCTTGACCTGTTTATCTCATCTTGCCATATGTTCATGTTGTTTCCTAGTGATCCGTGCCTCTTTTGAGGATGATCAGTAAGGATGTTTTGTTAATATTGTAGTGCTCTATCCATCCATGTCTTTGTTTGCATTTATGGAGCACCGTAGCTTGAGTCAATCGAGCTCTACTTTTGCTATTTCGTGAATCTGGGCAGATTGTCTACTTGTTAGCGATTTTGCCGAGGATGTTGTAGTTGATCCGTGCATGCTATGCTATTGTTCTTGCCATGTCTAGCTTGCATAATGTGTATTCTTGATGGTTGTATGCTTAGATTGTCATGCCTTGCTCTGTAGTGAGTGCATTGAGCTCGTAAACATGCCTACTTGATATATGTTTTCAGCATGCTCCAGTTTTCACTAAGTCTGAGAACCGATTATGTTTTTGCCATGTTCACATGCTTGCAACTGTATTTTCTGATCCCTTTTAGCTCAAGGTCACTAAGGGACTTTTGTTAAGCTCTTTGAGTAGCTCCATGCCATGCTTTACTTTGCCATGTTCAGGTCCTGTAGCATATAGTTTTTATGCTCCGAAGAGTGCTATCTGATCTAAAATTCCAGACAAGTGTTAATTTCACAAAGTCTGAAATCTGTTTACCGTTTGCTCTTTTGCCATGCTTGTTTGAACCTGTTAATGGATGAATTGGCCATAGCTCAGTGCTAGTCTTTTGTTAAGCTTCTTGAATGGATCCCTACCATGTATTTTGTTGTCATGTTTGAGTGCTGTAGCATGTTCATCTCATTGCATTTAGATGGCTACTTGCTGTAAATCGCAGATCTTAGTCATATTTGAATCGCTTGTCATTTCCAAACCGTAACTCCGTTCCGGCGTTCTTTATATCGTTTTCAAGAGATTTCATCTCATCTTTCCAGTGGCACACTTGTATTTCCAAGTTGAGGCCAGGTTTCATGTTTCCTTTGCAAATCATGCATATGCATCGCATACCGCATCCCGCATATCATACCATGTTCATGTGTTGGTTGTTTACTATGTTGTGTGCTTCTTTCCGGTGTTTGCTTCTTCGGGTTGGTTCCGGTAACGTCGCGTTTGTGAGGACCCGTTCGTCTACGTCCGTTTGTCTTCTTCATGGACTCGTTCTTCTTCCTTGCGGGATTTCAGGCAAGATGACCATACCCTCGAAATCACTTCTATCTTTGCTTGCTTAGTTGCTCGCTCTTTTGCTAGGCCTATGCTGTGATACCTACCACTTGCTTATCATGCCTCCCATATTGTTGAACCAAGCCTCTAACCCACCTTGTCCTAGCAAACCGTTGATTGGCTATGTTACCACTTTGCTCAGCCCCTCTTATAGCGTTGTTAGTTGCAGGTGAAGATTGAAGTTTGTTCCTTGTTGGAACATGGAGATGTTGTTCCTTGTTGGAACATGTTTACTTGTTGGGATATCACAATATCTCTTATTTAATTAATGCATCTATATACTTGGTAAAGGGTGGAAGGCTCAGCCTTATGCCTGGTGTTTTGTTCCACTCTTGCCGCCCTAGTTTCCGTCATATCGGTGTTATGTTCCCGGATTTTGCGTTCCTTAGGCGCTTGGGTTATAATGGGAACCCCTTAACAGTTCGCCTTGAATAAAACTCCTCCAGCAAGGCCCAACATTGGTTTTACCATTTGCCACCTAGCCTTTTCTTTCCCTTGAGTCGGCCGGCTCAAGGGTCATCTTTATGAAACCCCCGGGCCAGTGCTCCTCTGAGTGTTGGTCCAACCAAGAGCACCGTGCAGGGCCATCCCTTGGAAACTTGGGTTACGTCGGCTCCTGTACGCTTAGCTTATTTGGTGTGCCCTGAGAATGAGATATGTGCAGCTCCTATCGGGATTTGTCGGCACAGCGGGTGGTCTTGCTGGACATGTTTTACCATTGTCGAGGATGTCTTGTAGAACCGGGATACCGAGTCTGATCGGAATGTCTCGGGAGGAGGTCTATTCCTTCGTTGACCGTGAGAGCTTGTCATGGGCTAAGTTGGGACACCCCTGCAGGGATTTGAACTTTCAAAAGCCGTGCCCGCGGTTATGGGCATATGGGAATTTGTTAATGTTCGGTTGTAGAAAACCTGAAGTTGAACTTAATTAAAATGAATCAACTGCGTGTGTTACCGTGATGGTCTCTTTCCGGCGGAGTCCGGGAAGTGAACACCGTGTTGGAGTTATGCTTGATGTAGGTTGTTCTAGGATCACTTCTAGATCATACTTTTATCAACCGTGCTTTGCCTTCTCTTCTCGCTCTCATTTGCGTATGTTAGCCACCATATATGCTAGTCGCTTGCTGCAGCTCCACTTCATACCTTTACCTTACCCATAAGCTTAAATAGTCTTGATCACGAGGGTGCGAGATTGCCGAGTCCCCGTGGCTCATAGATACTTCCAAAACCGGCTTGCAGGTGCCGTTGAACCGTGCAGATGACGTAACCAAGCTCAGGAGGAGCTCGATGAAGATCTTGTCCTTTGCGTTGTTTCGTTCTAGTTGATCAGTAGTGGTGCCCAGTTGGGGTCGATCGGGGACCTTTGTCGCATTTGGGGTTCTTCTTTTATTTTGGTTCCGTAGTCGGACCTTGATTGTATCTACATGATGTAATGCTTTATTCATGTAATTGAGTGAAGTGGCGATTGTAAGCCAACTATGTATCTCTTTCCCTTATGTATTACATGGGTTGTGTGAAGATTACCTCTCTTGCGACATTGCTTTCAATGCGGTTATGCCTCTAAGTCGTGCTTCGACACGTGGGAGATATAGCCACATCGAGGGCGTTACACCCTCGTACCTGCACAAAACAAATAAATCCTCGCAACCAACGCGATAAGGGGTTGTCAATCCCTACACGTCCACTTACGAGAGTGAGATCTGATAGATATGATAAGATAATATTTTTGGTATTTTTATGATAAAGTTGCAAAGTAAAATAAAAGGCAATGGAAATAACTAAGTATTGGAAGATTAATATGATGAAGATAGACTCGGGGGCCATAGGTTTCACTAGTGGCTTCTCTCAAGAGCATAAGTATTCTACAATGGGCGAACGAATTACTGTTGAGCAATTGACAGAATTGAGCATAGTTATGAGAATATCTAGGTATGATCATGTATATAGGCATCATGTCCGAGAGAACTAGACTGACTCCTGCCCGCATCTACTACTATTACTCCACTCATCGACCGCTATCCAGCATTCATCTAGAGTATTAAGTTAATGAAAACATAGTAACGCCTTAAGCAAGATGACATGATGTAGAGGGATAAACTCATGCAATATGATGAAAACCCAATCTTGTTATCCTCGATGGCAACAATACAATACGTGCCTTGCTACCCCTACTGTCACTGGGAAAGGACACCACAAGATTGAACCCAAAGCTAAGCACTTCTCCCATTGCAAGAAATATCAATCTAGTAGGCCAAACTAAACTGAGAACATTGTATTGAGATCCAAAAAGAGAGAAGAAGCCATATAGTTAATAACTATGGACCCGTAGGTCTGAGGTGAACTACTCACACTTCATCGGAGGGGCTATGGTGATGATGTAGAAGCCCTCCGTGATGGATACCCCCTCCGGCGGAGCTCCGGAATAGGCCCCAAGATGGGATCTCGTGGATACAGAAAGTTGCGGTGGTGGAATTAGGGTTTTGGCTCCGTCTCTGATCATTTGGGGGTACGTAGGTATATATAGGAGGAAGGAGTACGTCGGTGGAGCAAGAGGGGGCCCACGAGGGTGGAGGGTGCGCCTGGGGGGTAGGCGCGCCCCCTACCTCGTGGCCTCCTCCTTTGTTTCTTGAGGTAGGGTCCAAGTCTCCTGGGTCTTGTTCGTTGAGAAAATCACGTTCCCGAAGGTTTCATTCCGTTTGGACTCCGTTTGATATTCCTTTTCTTCGAAACCCTAAAATAGGCAAAAAACAACAATTCTGGGCTGGGCCTTCGATTAGTAGGTTAGTCCCAAAAATGATATAAAAGTGGATAATAAAGCCCAATAATGTCCAAAATAGTAGATAATATAGCATGGAGCAATCAAAAATTATAGATACGTTGGAGACGTATCAAGCATCCCCAAGCTTAATTCCTGCTCATCCTCGAGTAGGTAAATGATAAAAACAGAATTTTTGATGCATGCTACTTGGCATAATTTTAATGTAATTCTTCTTAATTGTGGTATGAATATTCAGATCCGAAAGATTCAAGATAAAAGTTCATATTGACATAAAATGATAATACTTCAAGCATACTAACTAAGTAATTATGTCTTCTCAAAATAACATGGCCAAAGAAAGTTCATCCCTACAAAATCATATAGTTTAGTCATGCTCCATTTTCATCACACAAGAATGCTCTCATCATGCACAACCCCGATGACAAGCCAAGCAATTGTTTCATACCTTAGCAATCTCAAACCTATAAAATTTCACGCAATATATGAGCGCGAGCCATGGACATAGCACTATGGGTGGAATAGAATATGATGATGGGGGTTATGTGGAGAAGATAAAAAAGGAGAAAGTCTCACATCAACGAGGCTAATCAATGAGCTATGGATATGCCCACTGATTGATGTTAATGCAAGGAGTAGGGATTGCCATGTAACGGATGCACTAGAGCTATAAATGTATGAAATCTCAACAAAAGAAACTAAGTGGGTGTGCATCCAACTTGCTTGCTCACAAAGACCTAGGGCACTTGAGGAGGCCCATTGTTGTAATATACAAGCCAAGTTCTATAATGGAAATTTCCCACTAGTATATGAAAGTGACAAAATAAGAGACTCTCTATCATGAAGATCATGGTGCTACTTTGAAGCACAAGTGTGGCAAAGGATAGTATCATTGTCCCTTCTCTCTTTTTCTCTCATTTTTTTCATTTGGGGCTTTCTCTTTTTTTATATGGCCTTTCTCTTCTCTCTTGTTTTCCTCACTTGGGACAATGCTCTAAAAAATGATGATCATCACAATTCTATTTATTTACAACACAATGATTACAACTCGATGCTAGAACAAAAGATGACTCTATATGAATGCCTCCGGCGGTGTACCGGGATATGCAATGAATCAAGAGTGACATGAATGAAAGAATTATGAATGGTGGCTTTGCCACAAATACTATGTCAACTACATGATCATGCTAAGCAATATGACAATGATGAATGTGTCATGATAAACGGAATGGTGGAGAGTTGCATGGAAATATATCTCGGAATGGCTATGGAAATGCCATAATAGGTAGGTATGGTGGCTGTCTTGAGGAAGATATAAGGAGGTTTATGTTGAAAGAGCGTATCAAATCACGGGGTTTGGATGCACCGGCGAAGTTTGCACCAACTCTCAATGTGAGAAAGGGCAATGCACGGTACCGAAGAGGCTAGCAATGATGGAAGGGTGAGAGTGTGTATAATCCATGGACTCAACATTAGTCATAAAGAACTCACATACTTATTGCAAAAATCTACAAGTCATCAAAAACCAAAGCACTACGCGCATGCTCCTAGGGGGATAGATTGGTAGGAAAAGACCATCGCTCGTCCCCGACCGCCACTCATAAGGAAGACAATCAAATAACACCTCATGTTTCAAATTTGTTACATAACGTTTACCATACGTGCATGCTACGGGACTTGCAAACTTCAACACAAGCACTTCTCAAATTCACAACTACTCAACTAGCACGACTTTGATATTATTACCTCCATATCTCAAAACAATCATCAAGCATCAAACTTTTCTTAGTATTCAAAACACTCATAGGAATTTTTTTACTAATCTTGAATACCTAGCATATTAGGGTTATTTAAGAAAATTACCATGCTATTTAAGACTATCAAAATAATCTAAGTGAAACATGAGAGATCAATAGTTTCTATAAAACAAATCCACCACCGTGCTCTAAAAGATATAAGTGAAGTACTAGAGCAAAACTATATAACTCAAAAGATATAAGCGAAGCACATAGAGTATTCTAAAAAATTCCAAATCATGTATGACTCTCTCAAAAGGTGTGTACAGCAAGCATGATTGTGGTAAACTAAAAATCAAAGACTCAAATCATACAAGACGCTCCAAGCAAAACACATATCATGTGGTGAATAAAAATATAGCTCCAAGTAAAGTTACCGATGGAAGTAGACGAAAAGAGTTCCAGGGAATCCCCAACCTTTGGCTTTTAGGTGTCTGTAGATTATCTTGGGGGTGCCATTGGCATCCCCAAGCTTAGGCTCTTGCCACTCCTTGTTCCATAATCCATCAAATCTTTACCCAAAATTTGAAAACTCCACAACACAAAACTTAAAGTAGAAAACCTCGTGAGCTCCGTTAGCGAAAGAAAACAAAAGACCACTTCAAGGTACTGTAATGAACTCATTATTTATATATATTGGTGTTAAACCTACTGTATTCCAACTTCTCTATGGTTTATAAACTACTTTACTAGCCATAGATTCATCAAAATAAGCAAACAACACACGAAAAACAGAATCTGTCAAAAACAGAACAGTCTGTAGTATTCTGTAGCTAGAGCAAGATATAGAACCCCAAAAATTCTAAAATAAATTTCTGGACGTGAGTAATTTGTCTATTAATGATCTGCAAAAAGAATTAACTAAATAGAACTTCCCAAATAAAAATGGCAGCAGTTCTCGTGAGCGCTAAAGTTTCTGTTTTTTACAGCAAGATTAACAAGACTTTCCCCAAGTCTTCCCAACGGTTCTACTTGGCACAAACACTAATTAAACACAAAAAACACAACCTAAAAAGAGAATAAATAAATAATTTATTACTAAACAGGATCAAAAAGCAAGGAATAAAAATAAAATTGGGTTGCCTCTCAACAAGCGCTATCGTTTAACGCCCCTTGCTAGGCATAAAAAGCAAGGATAGATCTAGGTATTGCCATAATAGTAAGATAGATCATTAAAACTCATTTCATATTCTCTACGTTCGACAACAAGTTTTCTTTGAGGTGAGCAAAAGTAATAAAAAGGGCTAAATTTAATGGGGCAAAAGTCCCCAAGATCAACCTTGGGAGGTATAGGTTCCTCCTTTGGTCCTTCGTATTGCACAACCAATTCATCATTATAAGCATTCTTTTGACAGAACTTTGTGATCCTATATTCAAGAGAATATCCTAGTTCATTATTTCAAAAAGCCAAATCATCATTAAGTTCATAAATTCTATCGACTAAAACATTGGTAGGAACCCTTTTTCTAAGATTTTCATTGAAAGCAACATAGTCTAGAGATTGAAAACGCATTATTTCTTCTTGATCAAAGAGGATGGCCTCTATGGGAGGATGGCAAGCATCCACCCTATAATGCACAAAGATTTCTTTGGCCTCTTTTATTATGAATCTAAACTCATGAGCCAAAAAGATAGTAGTGGCATGCTTAACAGAAGAATGCTCAATATTAGAAAATTCTAGGAAAAACCTTTGTATGCAAGGATGCATGTGCATGAATTGTCTTTCAAGTTCAAATACAAGCATGGAAATTGCGTCCGCAAGACTACTAGTTCTATGAAGGACAGAACTACCCATAGAAGGTAAAGCACCGGCACAAGTAAAGAAATCTTGAATAACTCCTTTTCCAATAATATTACCACTACCAACACGGAATTTTTTTTGTATGTAAGATGGGGGGTTCTTTAGCAGGAGCATCAGAATTTTTCATGATATTATTATTGTCCATATCGACAATAATTTCCCAAATTTCAGACATAAGGCAGAAGGTGCAAATGGCAAAAAGAGGCAAATAGATAAAGAGAGGGAGGATAGAGAGAGGGCGAATAAAACGGCAAGGGTGAAGTGGGGGAGAGGAAAACGACAGGCAAATGGCAAATAACGTAATGCGGGAGATAAGGATTGTGATGGGTACTTGGTATATTGACTTTTGCGTAGACTCCCCGGCAACGGCACCAGAAATCCTTGTTGCTACCTCTTGGGCACTACGTTGGTTTTCCCCGAAGAGGAAGGGATGATGCAGCAAAGTAGCGTAAGTATTTCCCTCAGTTTTTGAGAACCAAGGTATCAATCCAGTAGGAGGCTACGCGTGAGTCCCTTGTACCTGCACAAAAAAAATAAATCCTCGCAACCAACGCGATAAGGGTTTGTCAATCCCTACACGGCCACTTACGAGAGTGAGATCTGATAGATATGATAAGACAATATTTTTGGTATTTTTATGATAAAGATGCAAAGTAAAATAAAAGGCAATGGAAATAACTAAGTATTGGAAGATTAATATGATGAAGATAGACCCGGGGGCCATAGGTTTCACTAGTGGCTTCTCTCAAGAGCATAAGTATTCTACGGTGGGTGAACGCATTACTGTTGAGCAATTGACAGAATTTAGCATAGTTATGAGAATATCTAGGTATGATCATGTATATAGGCATCACGTCCGAGACAAGTAGACCGACTCCTGCCTGCATCTACTACTATTACTCCACTCATCGATCGCTATCCAGCATGCATCTAGAGTATTAAGTTAATGAAAACATAGTAACGCCTTAAGCAAGATGACATGATGTAGAGGGATAAACTCATGCAATATGATGAAAACCCCATCTTGTTATCCTCGATGGCAACAATACAATATGTGCCTTGATGCCCCTACTGTCACTGGGAAAGGACACCGCAAGATTGAACCCAAAGCTAAGCACTTCCCCCATTGCAAGAAAGATCAATCTAGTAGGCCAAACCAAACTGATAATTCGAAGAGACTTGCAAAGATAACCAATCATACATAAAAGAATTCAGAGAAGATTCAAATATTATTCATAGATAGACTTGATCATAAACCCACAATTCATCAATCTCAACAAACACACCGCAAAAAGAAGATTACATCAAATAGATCTCCACAAGAGAGAGGGAGAACATTGTATTGAGATCCAAAAAGAGAGAAGAAGCCATCTAGCTAATAACTATGGACCCGTATGTCTGAGGTGAACTACTCACACTTCATCGGAGGGGCTATGGTGATGATGTAGAAGCCCTCCGTGATGGATATCCCCTCCGACGGAGCTCCGGAACAGGCCCCAAGATGGGATCTCGTGGATACAGAAAGTTGCGGCGGTGGAATTAGGGTTTTGGCTCCGTCTCTGATCGTTTGGGGGTACGTAGGTGTATATAGGAGGAAGGAGTACGTCGATGGAGCAACAGGGGCCCATGAGGGTGGAGGGCGCGCCTGGGGGGGGGGGGTAGGCACGCCCCTACCTCGTGGCCTCTTCCTTTGTTTCTTGATGTAGGGTCCAAGTCTCCCGGGTCTTGTTCGTTGAGAAAATCATGTTCCCGAAGGTTTCATTCCGTTTGGACTCCGTTTGATATTCCTTTTCTTCGAAACCCTAAAATTGGCAAAAAAACAGCAATTCTGGGTTGGGCCTCCGGTTAGTAGGTTAGTCCCAAAAATGATATAAAAGTGGATAATAAAGCCCAATAATGTCCAAAACAGTAGATAATATAGCATGGAGCAATCAAAAATTATAGATACGTTGGAGACGTATCAAGCTGCCGCCCCACCTTCGTTCTGTGCCGCCTCGGCTTCCCCGCTCCACCCGCCGGCGACCGACCTCGCCGCTGCTACAGTCATCGCCGGCGACCTCCAGGTCACCCTGCCAGCTCCCCTCCCCTCTTTCTCCGAACTCTCTCTGCTCCCTAACCCCCCTCTCTCTCTTCCATCACAGGTTGCTGTGTACGTCGGCTCCGTCGAGCCCTGCCGGCCCTGAGCTCGGCCTCGGGTCAGATCCGGCCGGGAAACAGGACCCCGCCAACCTCCCGTGGCCGGATCCGCTGCTCCGTGTCCTTCTCCGTGCCTCCTCGCCGGCAAGTTCGCCAGAGTGCCCCGTGACCATGGCCTTGGTCCACCTCCGGTGCGGGGGAGACAGCGAGCGCCGCCAACTCCTTGGATGGCCCCCGCAAGCCCAGGCCCAGCCGTGCCCTTCGGCCGGCCCAGCAACCGGCCTGCCCGGCCTCCTCCACGGTCCGGCCCATGAGGCCTGTTGAGCAGCCCCGCCCCTGTGCACCGCTCTGTTCCGTTTTTGGCCAATAGACGTTTTTTTTCGTTCTACGAATTTATCAATTTTCTTGGTCATTGCATATTTACAGAAAAATGCCATCATATTGATATGCTCACAACTAAATAACCGTGCATCGATTTAAAACAAACTTTATATGTAAAATGCTTAGAATTTTGTGTAGATTAATAATTTCCAACTTTCATTTATGTTTAATTTGCTCTTTGCATTAATTTGCTTAATTGCCATGTTAAAATGATTTATTTCATAACTAAATAATCGTAGCTCCAAATTTAATAAACTCTATATGTAAATGGGGTAGAAAAATGCCTTGTTTAACATGGTGGCATCACTTTGCATGTTTAGTAACTCTAAAATATGGTTTAGGGCAGACCAATACCAAATCTAAAATATGCACATGAGGATTTTCTGGACTTGTTGCTTGTTGTTCCGGCCTCATTTAAACTAGTCTAGATAGGTATTTTAATATGCTTCACCCCTTGCCATTTTTAAGAACATTTAATATTGATGGGTACATAACCGAGAGAGAACTAAATAATTGGATGTGGTGTTTCGTCAATATGCAACTCGTTTCATATTGAGCTCCATTTAACTTGTAGTTTTGCTTGTGCACTTTGCCATTCCATGCCTCATTAAACCGGACATGCATCATACTTGGTTGCGCATCATGCCATGTTTATGTGATGGTTGTTTACTATGTTGCTTGCTTCTTTCTGGGTTGCTTCTCTCGTTAGCTTCGGTTTTGTTCCGGAGTTGTGAGGATTCGTTCGACTACGTCCATTTGTCTTCTTCATGGACTCGTTCTTCTTCCTTGCGGGATCTCAGGCAAGATGACCATACCCTCGAAATCACTTCTATCTTTGCTTGCTAGTTGTTTGTTCTATCGCTATGTCGCGCTACCTACCGCTTGTTATATCATGCCTCCCATATTGCCATGTCAAGACTCTAACCCACCTTTCCTAGCAAACCGTTGATTGGCTATGTTACCGCTTTGCTCAGCCCCTCTTATAGTGTTGTTAGTTGCAGGTGAAGCTGAAGTTTGTTCCATGTTGGAACATGGATATGTTGGGATATCACAATATATCTTATTTAATAATGCATCTATATACTTGGTAAAGGGTGGAAGGCTTGGCCTTATGCCTGGTGTTTTGTTCCACTCTTGCCACCCTGGTTTCCATCATACAGGTGTTATGTTCCTTGATTTTGCGTTCCTTACGTGGTTGGGTGTTATGGGAACCCCTTGACAGTTCGCTTTGAATAAAACTCCTCCAGCAAGGCCCAACCTTGGTTTTACATTTGTCTAACAACCTATTACCCTTCCCTTGGGTCGGCCAACCCGAGGGTCATCTTTATTTTAACTCCCACGGGCCAGTGCTTCTCTAAGTGTTGGTCCGAATCGGGCAACCTGCGGGGCCACCTCGGGGCATCCCGAGGGCTAGTTTTACTCGTAGCTTGACCTATCTGGTGTGTCCTGAGAACGAGATACGTGTGACTCCTATCGGGATTGTCGACACATCGGGCGGCTTTGCTGGTCTTGTTTTACCATTGCCAATATGTCTTGTAACCAGGATTCCGAGACTGATCGAGTCTTCCCGGGAGAAGGAATATCCTTCGTTGACCGTGAGAGCTTGTGATGGGCTAAGTTGGGACACCCCTGCGGGGTATAAACTTTCGAGAGCCGTTCCCGCGATTATGCGGCAGATGGGAATTTTTTAATGTCCGGTTGTAGAGAACTTGACACTTGACCTAATTAAAATGCATCATCCGCGTGTGTAGCCCTGATGGTCTCTTTTCGGCGGAGTTCGGGAAGTGAACACGGTCTTGTGTTATGCTTGAACGTAAGTAGTTTCAGGATCACTTCTTGATCACTTCTTGTCGGCGTTCTGGGGATGGGGGTCCCCAGACATGCCTGCCTGCGGCCTGCGGCGTGGCTCAAAGGGGGGCCCAGCATGGCCCATCTTCATCAACACAGACCCGAGACCCTCGCGAGGGGCCAAGCCTCGCGGGGCGAACGACACGGAGCTTCCTCAGGAACGGCCTCGTCAGGCTGGCTCGCGAGGAGGCAGAGAGATCAAGGCGGGGTACCTCATGAGGTGCCTGTGACGCAACCCATGACGACCAAGGGCGCCAGGCGGGTGCCAGCCCACGCAGTGTCCTCCTTTCCCCCTTGGTGCAAAGGGGGCAAGCGCAGCCGCGGAGTACCGAGGCATCAGGCAAAGGTTGCCATTTCGGTGCAACAAGACCAAGACCAGGAAGACTGCAAGACGGAGGTCATCATGGAGCCCAAGACGGCGTCACCACCAGAGCTTTGTGCAGGCGAAGACTACTTTTGTCAGGATAGCTGGTACTAGCTGTCCCCTTTCAAATTAGCCCGCCATTGTTGGCTCCCTTCCCGCTCGATATTTGGGAAGAGGACCAGGGCCTCTATAAATAGGACCAGCCACCCACGAAGGGAGAGGGAGAAAGAGAGAGAGAGAGAGAGAAGGGTGGCTGAACACCTCCCAGCGGTTCATCCCCCCAGCCAAGAACAGGCCCTCACGAGGCTGTTCTTCCTTGTATTGTTCATCATCGTCATCCCAAGAGGCAATCCACCACACCACACACTGGAGTAGGGTATTACACCACAACGGTGGCACGAACCAACATAAACCTTGTGTCCCTCGTGTTATTCTTTCCATAGCTCAGATCTTAGCTAGGCGGAGGGGCGCAGGTAGGTAGGAGGCGAAATCTCTGCGCGCACCCCACTGTTCGAACCTCAAGGGTCTGCCGGAACTCGAAATCCGACATTTGGCGCGACAGGTAGGGGTGCGCCGGAGTTTTATCTTCCGCCACCGCCACGGCCTGCCTCGCGATGAGTAGCGCATCGCCCGCTCCAGCCGCCGGCGCCAGCACGGGGGCCAGGGGGCTCCGAGCCCTGGCCCCAGCCCAGCAACGGGTATGGTGGCCGGACAAGTTCAAGCCAACGACGCCGCCGTGCTACGGCGGCGTGGCAGATCCGCTGGCCTTCTTGCTGGCGAGCGAGGAGGCACTCCTCGAAGCCGAAGGTGATGATAGGGTCGTGGCCAACTGGCTCCCCATGGCCCTCACCGGTGCTCCGCGCACATGGCTGCTCCACCTGCCGGCAGCCTCCGTGGCCTCACGGGAAGAGCCCCGCAGCCTCTTCCCCGCCCATCGCGCTACACCAACACCCCCGGTCGTTGCGGCCCTCCTGGGCGGCTCGCAGGCGCCGCCTACAAGTCACCACGTCAAGCCGTTCATCCGCCGGGTCAGTGCCGCTTCCACGCGGCAGGGGGCTCTCCCGGACCGGGCGGCGCTCGAGACCGGCCTGACCTTCAGCTCGGAGGACCACCCCTCCAACTCGGCCTGCTCGGGTGCGCTCCCCATGCTGTGCACCCCCACCATCCGCCAGGTGGCCGTCACCAGAACTCTCATTGATGGCGGTGCGGGCCTCAGCGTGCTCTCGGTCGAGGCCTTCAACCTCCTCCGCATACCCCTGGAACGGCTGCAACCCAGCCGGCCCTTCTCAGGCGTTGGGGGCGGATCATCCAGCTCCTTGGGACAGATCCGGCTCCCAGTAACCTTCGGCACCTACAACAAATTCCGCACGGAGCTGGTCGACTTCGACATCGCCCCCATCGGCCTCCCCTACAACACCATCCTCCGCTACCCAGCGCTGGCCCGGTTCATGGCCGCGACGCACCCGGCTTACAACCTCATGAAGATGCCCGGGAGCAGCGGTGTCCTCACCGTGCACGGGGACACCGGAGACGCGCTGCGGGTGCTCAAGATCGCCTTCAAGACGGCGGCGGTGGCACAGCCCGCCGACTTGGAGACCCCCGAGCCCAAGGGGGCTGTACCCGCCAAGAAGAAACAGTTGTTCACCCAAGACAAGGCAGAAACCAAGCAGATACCCGTCGATGAGGACGGGTCCACCAATGCCACTTCCACCGTAGGCGCCAACCTCAAACCCGAGCAGGAGGAGGCCCCGGTCGGGTTCCTGCGCGCAAATAAGAAGGTATTCGCTTGGGAGCCTGACCAGTTGGCAGGGATCCCTAGGAGTGGAATCGAGCATCACCTCAACGTGTGCCCCAACGTCCGCCCTGTGAAGCAGAAGGCCAGGCGGCAGTCCACAGAAAAGCAGGCCTTCATCGTCCAAGAGACCCGCAAATTAGAAGCCGCTGGGGTCATTCGCGAGGTCCGATACCCGGATTGGTTGGCCAACCCTGTCGTCGTGCCAAAGAAGGGAGGGAAGGAGCGCATGTGTGTCGACTTCACCAACCTCAACAAAGCATGCCCGCAAGATCCGTTCCCGCTCCCCCGCATCGACCAGATCGTCGATTCCACCGCAGAATGTGACCTGCTATGCTTCTTGGATGCCTTCTCCGGGTATCACTAGATCAAGATGGCGGTAGAAGACATCGAAAAGACAGCCTTCCTAACCCCGTGTGTGGTGTACTGCTACACATGCATGCCATTCGGGCTGCGTAACGCAGGGGCGACCTTTCAGCGGCTGATGCACATCACCTTGGGCCCGCAGCTCGGGAAGAATGTTGAAGCTTACGTCGATGACATTGTGGTAAAGTCTCGGGAGGCCCGGACCTTGATACAAGACCTGGAGGAAACCTTCGCGAGCCTCAACGCAGTGAACCTACGGCTCAACCCAGAGAAGTGTGTGTTCGGAGTCCCCTCGGGCTAGCTCTTGTGTTTCCTCGTGTCCCACTGAGGCATCGAGGCTAACCCGGAAAAGGTCAAGGCGGTGGAAGACATGAGCCCGCCAAAGACCCTCAGAGAAATGCGGAAGCTCACGGGGCGCATGACCGCGCTAGGGCGCTTCATCTCCAAGTTGGGGGAACGAGCGCTGCCCTTCTTCCAGCTAATGAAGAAAAAGGGGCCCTTTGAGTGGACTGAAGAGGCCGACAAGGCGTTCCAGGATCTCAAGAGATACCTGACCAGCCCACCGGTCATGGTGGCTCCGCGCCCTCAAGAGCCCCTGGTGCTTTACCTCGCCGCCACTCCCTACTCCGCCAGCGCAGCCTTGGTGGCAGTCAGAGAGGAGCGTCGAATCAAAACCGCGGCAGCGGCCCAGGACAAGGCAGAACAGGAACAAGGAAGGCCCACAGAAACCGCCACCACAGCTGAGGAGGATTAGCCGCCACAGAGGAGTGCACCGGAGGCGGAAGAGGCCCCTCTCCCAGATGGCCAGTCTCAGGAGGCCTCATTGCCTCAAGAGGCGCCATGGTCTCCGAAGGGAGCCACCAGCACTGACGCACTCCACCTCGTTGAGCACCCAGTGTACTTCGTCAGCACGGTGTTGCGGGATGCAAGGGCACAGTACCCCATGCCTCAGAAGCTCCTCCTCGCGCTACTGGTGGCCTCGCGCAAGCTGCAGCACTACTTTCAGGGTCACCCCATCAAGGTCGTCTCGTCATACCCCCTGGAGAGAGTGCTCAGGATCCCTAACTCACCTGGAAGGGTCACTGAGTGGAACATAGAACTGCAAGCGTTTCAGCTCGAATTCAGCACGACCAGAGTCATCAAGGGAGCAGCGTTGGCGGATTTTGTGGCAGAATGGACGGAGGCACCAGGCCTCAAGGCAGACGAGGATCGGTCCCTCTCCCCGGGAAGCGAGGCGCCAGAAGGCTGGGTCATGTACTTCGATGGGGCGTTCTCCAGGCATGGCGCTGGGGCTGGGGCGGTGCTTATATCGCCCACTCAGGACAAGCTCTACTACGCTATGCAGCTCTGTTTCCAGCAAGGTGAAAAGGTCTCCAACAACATAGCGGAGTATGAAGGTTTAATAGCGGGCTTGAAGGCCGCAGCTGCCCTGGGAGTGAAACGCCTCACCATCAAGGGCGATTCGCAGCTCCTTGTCAATTTCTCAAACAAGGTGTACAAGCCGAAAGATGAGCACATGGAAGCCTACCTTGCGGAGGTCCGCGGGATGGAGAAGCAATTCTGGGGGTTGGAGTTGCAGCATGTGCCCCGTGGCACCAATCAGGAGGCCGACAACATCGCTAAACGGGCGTCCAGGCGGTTACCTCAGGAGCCTGGCGTTTTCGCGGAGCGGCTCTTCAAGCCCTCAGCCCAGCCGTCAATGCCAAACATGGCTCAGCCTCGGGAGGAGCTCCCCCAGCCACCTGCCAGGGGAGGTCCGGCCTGTGGCCCGGCCTCCGGAGCATGCCTGCTCCTGACGATGGAACCTCGGGAGGGATGCTGGATCATGGAGCTCCGGAGTTACTTAACACAAGGGACCCTGCCGGAGAAGGAGGAGGAAGCGGAGCGAGTGGCACGACAGGCCACGGCATACCGCATCAAGGATGGAGAGCTCTACCAGAAGCGACCAAACGATGTATCCCTACGCTGCATCTCCAGGGAGCAAGGGAAGGAACTGCTGGAAGATATACATGGCGGAGACTGTGGACATCATTCATCATCATGGAACCTCGTCGGCAAGGCGTTCCGCAGTGGGTTTTATTGGCCCACCGCGCTCAATGACGCCGTCGAATTAGTGAAAGCTTGTGAGGCCTGCTAGTTCCACGCCAAGCAGATCCAGCAGCCAGCAGGAGGCCTGCAGACTATACCCCTTTCGTGGCCATTCGCAGTCTGGGGGTTGGACATCTTGGGCCTGTTTCCTCGGGCGCCAGGGGGCTACCGCTACCTCTACGTCGCCGTGGACAAGTTAACCAAGTGAGCTGAAGTAGAGGCTGTCTGCACCATTCTCGCGGGTTTCGCGGTCAAGTTCATCAAGGGCATCGTGAGCCGGTTCGGGGTGCCGAACCGCATCATCACGGACAACGGTTCGCAGTTCACCAGTAACCTCTTCAAAACATACTGTGCTAACCTTGGAACGCAGATATGCTACGCTTCGGTGGCGCACCCCCGAAGCAACGGCCAGGCCGAGCGAGCCAATGCAGAGGTCCTGAGGGGCCTCAAGACCAGGACGTTCAAGAAGAAGCTGGAGGCCTGCGGCAGAGGTTGGTATGACGAGCTTTAGTCCGTGTTGTGGTCCATCCGCACAACCGCGATCAAGCCGACTGGAGAGACCCCGTTCTTCCTGGTCTATGGAGCCGAAGCGGTCCTCCCTCACGAGGTCAGATGTCGCTCCGCGCAGGTCCTGGCATTCGACGAGGCGCAGCAGGACGCCATGCGGGGGATGGACCTCGTGCTGGGGGAGGAACGTCGCCGAGAAGCCGCGCTGCGAGCGGCGAGGTACCAACAAGCACTGCGGCGATATCACTGCCGCAACATCCGCCCCAGAACTCTTGAGGCCTGGTTCCGCATGCTTGGAGACTCAGGAGGGGGTGCCGGTCCAGAACGCATGGAACATCCAGCACCTCTGGAGGTTCTACCCCTAAATAGGCCCAGAGCCTGTGAAGAAGGCGAATGCCTGTGAAGCTGTCGCGTTTTGGAAAAGGCCCGGAGCCTGTGAAGAAGGCGAATGCCTGTGAAGCTGTCATGTTTTGGAAAAGGCCCGGAGCCTGTGAAGAAGGCGAATGCCTGTGAAGCTGTCACGTTTTGGAAAAGGCCCGGAGCCTGTGAAGAAGGCGAATGCCTGTGAAGCTGTCGTGTTTTGGAAAAGGCCCAGAGCCTGTGAAGAAGGCGAATGCCTGTGAAGCTGTCGCGTTTTGGAAAAGGCCCGGAGCCTATGAAGAAGGTGAATGCCTGTGAAGCTATCGCGTTTTGGAAAAGGCCCAGAGCCTATGAAGAAGGCCAACGCCTGTGAAGCTCGCCGCCCGTGACACTCTCACGTAATAATGAGTTGGGGCTGTACACGCCCCGGAGTCTCAGGAGTGCCGGCCTCAGGCCCTGGGGCTCCCTCCCACGCCCAGTGGCAGCACTTAGCTCCGCGCTGGTGAGAAGACGTCGAAGACTAGATTAGGTGCCGTACGCGGCTTTTCATTTGCTTTCCGCAGTTGGCTTGTTCCTTCTCATTCGAAGTTTTATTGAAGTTGTTGCCGTCTTTGGCTTGTGGTTCTTCGACTTTTCACTCTCCTGCCTCGATTTCTCTTGTGCAAGGCCTCGCGAGGGGAGGGGGGCGCAGCCGAGCGCCCTCGCGAGTGTTCCTATCCTAGTCGTTCAAAGGGTTCGCGGCCTGGGCCCATTACAGGAGCACCCTTCCAGTCCGTGCCCCACGGGCACCGCGACACAAACACAGGGCCTGGGTTGGTCGCCCCCCACGGCTGGGGCCGGGAACTATCCATGCGCGGGCACGTAGCCGGAAGGTACGATAACGGAAGCAAAACAATGATTAACAGCAATAACCCAAACACGCCCCCGCGGGGCTCCACACTACTGTCTTTTCTATGCAGGAAAAAGGAAAAGAAAGGACAAATCAGGCGCAGCTCGCCACGCACTGGCCCGCAGGGAAGACCCGAGCTGCCTCCGGGGCTCAGGCAAACTCCCTCTCACGCTTCACCGGGGCGCGACGGCGGGCGGACACGCTACCACCTCCCAAGCAGATACGGCGGTGTGGAGGCTGACCGCGGCCACCGCTAGAAGAGTCGCCGCCTGAAGAAGAACCGAAGAAGCTTGGGGAACCCTGAGCGCCGCCAGCCACGCGAGCGCTGCCCTCTCCATCATCGCCGGAGCTGGGATCCCAGCCGCGGTCGTCGCCCTCGGGGCAGCACCCTGCGTGGCGACCATCTTCCCCAAACACCCTCACGTAGAGGGTGGCATCGCTGTCGAACTTGAAGTGCAGGGTGCACCGACGGCTCAGGCCACGCGCGCGGGCAAACGTCTGCCAACCGCGGGCCAGGGCCATGCTCCCGGCTGCGGAGACCTCCAGTGAGACCCATGAGGCCCGGCTGCAGCAGCCGTCGGCCTGAAGCCAGAGGCCGCCCGGGGCGCCGGCCGGGAGCTCGCCAAGGAGGAAGCGAGGAAGTGGAAGCCAGGTGCTAGTCAGCTCCGCCGACCACACGAGGAACTCAGGCAACACCTCAGCAGCGCGAAAGCGCGGCCTAGGGGGACGCGCAGCCGGAGCACGCCCTCCGGCCGCAGCAATCCGCCCGTCGTTGTGCTGAAAATCGCCTCCACGGCCGCGGGGAGCTGCCGTGGTGGCCACAGGATGTTTGCGAGGGCGCCCTCGGCCGCGCTTGGGCGGGGGAGAGGCGGGCTCAACCTGGCGAGCCCTCCCCTTCTCTGCGGCCGAGAACCTCCTCGACGGGGCCATGAAGAAGGAGAAGTAAGGGGGGATGAACTGGAAGGGCGCGCGCCGATCCGTACTTATAGCTGGCGAGGGCCAACCGACGGCCCCCGCGATCGCAGGTAATTATGACCCGCTTTGCATGCAGGGACTTGTCCAATCCGTGCAGTTGCCGAGGCGCCATGGGGAAGTGGAGACGCCCACGTCCAATCAACCGCCACGCGGCGCCCAAGACCGCAGGCTGTTAGGGCCCGTGGTGCTTCGCTCTTGCCCTTTCGCCCCCCTGCACGGCCAAGCCTGGGCACGCCTTGGGCCCGGGGGCTACTGTCGGCGTTCTGGGGATGGGGGTCCCCAGACTTGCCTGCATGCGGCCTGCGGCGAGGCTCAAAGGGGGGCCCAGCACGGCCCATCTTCATCAACACAGACCCGAGACCCTCGCGAGGGGCCAAGCCTCGTGGGGCGGACGACACGGAGCTTCCTCAGGAACGGCCTCGTCAGGCTGGCTCGCGAGGAGGCAGAGAGATCAAGGCGGGGTACCTCATGAGGTGCCTGTGACGCAAGCCATGACGACCAAGGGCGCTAGGCGGGTGCCAACCCGCGCAGTGTCCTCCTTTCCCCCTTGGTGCAAAGGGGGCAAGCGCAGCCGCAGAGTACCGAGGCATCAGGCAAAGGTTGCCATTTCGGTGCAACAAGACCAAGACCAGGAGGACTGCAAGATGGAGGTCATCGTGGAGCCCAAGACGGCGTCACCACCAGAGCTTTGTGCAGGCGAAGACTACTTTTGTCAGGATAGCTGGTACTAGCTGTCCCCTTTCAAATTAGCCCGCCATTGTTGGCTCCCTTCCCGCTCGATATTTGGGAAGAGGACCAGGGTCTCTATAAATAGGACCAGCCACCCACGAAGGGAGAGGGAGAGAGAGAGAGAAGGGTGGCTGAACTCCTCCCAGCGGTTCATCCCCCCAGCCAAGAACAGACCCTCGCGAGGCTGTTCTTCCTTGTATTGTTCATCATCGTCAGCCCAAGAGGCAATCCACCACACCACACACTGGAGTAGGGTATTACACCACAACGGTGGCCCGAACCAGTATAAACCTTGTGTCCCTCGTGTTATTCTTTCCATAGCTCAGATCTTAGCTAGGCGGAGGGGCGCAGGTAGGTAGGAGGCGAAATCTCCGTGTGCACCCCAGTGTTCAAACCTCAAGGGTCTGCCGGAACCCGAAATCCGACACTTCTAGCTTCTTGATCGTTGTGTTGCTTCTCTTGTCGCTCTTATTTGCGTATGTTAGCCACCATATATGCTTAGTGCTTGCTGCAGCTCCACCTCACTACCTTTTCCTACCCATAAGCTTAAATAGTCTTGATCTCGTGGGTGTGAGATTGCTGAGTCCTCGTGACTCACGGATACTTCCAAACAGTTGCAGGTGCCGATGATACTAGTGCAGGTGGTGCAACCACGCTCAAGTGGGAGCTCGATGAAGATCTTAGTCATTGTTTTGTTTCGTTTCCTGTTGATCAGTAGTGGAGCCCAGTTGGGACGATCGGGGATCAAGAATTTGGGGTTGTCTCCTTTTAATTTGGTTCCATAGTCGGACCTTGTTTGTATTCTGGATGATGTATGTTTAACTTGTATTTGTGTGAAGTGGCGATTGTAAGCCAACTCTTTACCCCTTTCTTATTCAGTACATGGGATGTGTGAAGATTACCCCTCTTGCGACAAGCCTACCATGCGGCTATGCCTCTAAGTCGTGCCCCGACACATGGGAGATATAGCCGCATTGTGGGTGTTACATCAGGCTCAAGGGTGGTGGCCTTGCTGGTCTTCGGAAGTTGCCCCCGGCAAGGCTCTTGCCGGGGGAAGCCCATCTTATCCCTTTGCTCTTTATGCTTCTGGCTTGAGTGTTGCCTCTGCAGCCTTGTAACTTTCCTTCTTCTTCCATGCCAAGCCCGGCTGCAAGTGCGGCTACGACTACCCATGCACAAGTAAAGGGGTATAGAAAGGCCCCTACTTTTTTACACCGACAAGGATTCCACCTAGAGGAAAAGGGGAAGAGGGAAGGAAGAGGGGAAAGGGAAGGAAAGGGGGGCACCACCCCCTTCCCCTAGTCCAATTTGGACCCAAGGGGGGAACACGGCCAGCCCCTTGTGGCCCTTCCTCTCTTCCCACTAAGGCCCATCAAGGCCCATTAGTTCCCCCGAGGGGTTCCGATAACCCTTCGGCACTCCGATAATTACCCGGTACCTCTCGAAACTCATCCGGTGTCCGAATAACATCGTCCAATATATCAATCTTTATGTATCGAGCATTTCGAGACTCCTCGTCATGTCCGTGATCTCATCCGGGACTCCGAACAATCTTAGGTCATCAGATCACATAACTCATAATACAAATCGTCATCGAACGTTAAGCGTGCGGACCCTACGGGTTCGAGAACTATGTATACATGGCCGAGACACATGTACGGTCAATAACCAATAGCGGAACCTGGATGCTCATATTGGCTCCTACATATTCTACGAAGAACTTGATCGGTCAAACCGCATAACAACATACGTTGTTCCCTTTGTCATCAGTATGTTACTTGCCTGAGATTCGATCGTCGGTATCATCATACCTAGTTCAATCTCGTTACCGGCAAGTCTCTTTACTCGTTCCATAATGCATCATCCCGCAACTAACTCATTAGTCACATTGCTTGCAAGGCTTATAGTGATGAGTGATACGTCTCCAACATATCTATAATTTTTGATTGCTCCATGCTATTATATTATCTATTTGGGATGTTAATGGGCTTATTTTTACACTTTTATATTATTTTTGGGACTAACCTATTAACCGGAGGCCCAACCCAAATTGCTATTTTTGCCTATTTTAGTGTTTTGCCGAAAAGGAATATCAAACGGAGTCCAAACGTGGGCCTCTCGTTGCTCCATCGACCTACTTCTTCCTCCTATATATATATCCATATACCCCGCAAACATCCAGGAGCACCACGAAACCCTATTTCCACCGCCGCAACCTTCTGTACCCAAGAGATCCCATCTTGGGGCCTTTTCTGGAGCTCCGCCGGAGGGGGCATTGATCACGGAGGGCCTCTACATCAACTCCATGGCGCCTCCGATGATGTGTGAGTAGTTTACTTCAGAATTTCAGGTCATAGCTAGTATCTAGATGGCTTCTTCTCTCTCTTTGGATCTCAATACAAAGTTCTCTTTGATTCTCTTGGAGATCTATTCGATGTGATCTTCTTTTGCGGTGTGTTTGTTGAGATCCGATGAATTGTGGGTTTATGATCAAGTCTATCTATGAAAAATATTTGAATATTCTCTGAATTCTTTTATGTATGATTGGTTTATCTTTGCAAGTCTCTTCAAATTATCAGTTTGGTTTGGCCTACTATATTGATCTTTCTTGCAATGGGAGAAGTGCTTAGCTTTGGGTTCAATCTTGCGGTGCTCGATCCCAGTGACAGAAAGGGAAACGATACGTATTGTATTGTTGCCATCGAGGATAAAAAGATGGGGTTTACATCATATTGCATGAGTTAATCCCTCTACATCATGTCATCTTGCTTAAGGCATTACTTAGTTCTTATGAACTTAATACTCTAGATGCATGCTGGATAGCGGTCGATGTGTGGAGTAATAGTAGTAGATGCAGAATTGTTTCGGTCTACTTGTCACAGACATGATGCCTATATACATGATCATGCCTAGATATTCTCATAATTATTCGCTTTTCTATCAATTGCTCGACAGTAATTTGTTCACCCACCGTAATACTTATGCTATCTTGAGAGAAGCCACTAGTGAAACCTACGGCCCCCGGGTCTATTCTCCATCATATAAGTTTTCAATCTATTTTATTTTGCAATCTTTACTTTCAATCTCTATCATAAAAATACCAAAAATATTTATCTTATTATTTTCCTATCTACTTGCTATTTCTGCCGCCTTTTATTTTGCAATCTTTATTTTCCAATCTATACAACAAAAATACCAAAAAATATTTATCTTATTATCTTTATCAGATCTCACTTTTGCAAGTGGCCGTGAAGGGATTGACAACCCCTTTATCGTGTTGGTTGCGAGGTTCTTATTTGTTTGTTTAGGTACAAGGTGAATCGCGCGTGGTCTCCTACGGGATTGATACCTTAGTTCTAAAAAACTGAGGGAAATACTTACGCTGCTTTACTGCATCACCCTTTCCTCTTGAAAGGAAAACCAACACAGTGTTCAAGAGGTAGCAAGAAGGATTTCTGGCGCCGTTGCCGGGGAGATCTACGCCAAGTCAAGACATACCAAGTACCCATCACAACTCTTATCCTTCGTATTACATTATTTGCCATTTGCCTCTCGTTTTCCTCTCCCCCACTTCACCCTTGTCATTTTATTCGCCCTCTTTTTTCGTTCCCCTTGTCTTTTTCAATTTGCCTCTTTTGCTTCTTTGCTTGTTTGCTTGTGTGTTGGATTGCTTGCTTGTCACGATGGCTCAAGATAATACTAAATTGTGTGACTTTGCCAATACCAACAATAATGATTTTATTAGCACTCTGATTGCTCCTCTTACCGATGCTGATTCTTATGAAATTAATACTGCCTTGCTGAATCTTGTCATGAAAGATCCGTTTTCTTGCCTTCCTAGTGAAGATGCCACTACCCATCTAAACAACTTTGTTGATTTGTGTGATATGCAAAAGAAGAAAGATGTGGATAATGATATTGTTAAACTTAAGATATTTCCGTTTTCGCTTAGAGATCGTGCTAAAGCTTGGTTTTCGTATTTCCCTAAAAATAGTATAGATTCATGGAATAAGTGCAAAGATGATTTTATCTCTAAGTATTTTCCTCCCGCTAAGATAATCTCTCTTAGAAATGATATTATGAATTTTAAGCAACTTGATCATGAACATGTTGCACAAGCTTGGGAGAGGATGAAATTAATGATACGTAATTGCCCTACACATGGTTTGAATTTATGGATGATTATACAAAAAATTTATTGTAACATCCCAAATTTGCAATTTGGAATGTTATACACTAGATCATCATGCATAGCATATTTTCTTGCATTTTGGTCGATCCTAGAAATTTCACGCAACTCAAGGACCTTCGGAGAGAGTTGGAGATTTCGTTATTTTCATATTTGAGAGTTTTCTCAAATTTGAAAAGAGGATCATTTGATTTATTTATTTCATCTTCAATTATTTTTCCAATATCAAAAAAATGAGAGAGGGAATAATATGACTTTCCCAAAGTTAGGAAAAATGAAGATTTAATGAATAAGTCAAGTTTTGGTTTTGCCGGAGTTTTGTTTGCTTTTATTTGGATAGGGAAAAATGCGCGTTTTCAAAAATTGCATTTTAGGCCCGGAGAAAAGTTCATTTTGTTCGACTCATTTTTAGGAGTCGGGGAAAATTTACTTTAGATTTTTCGGAGTTCGTTTAGATAGTTTTTCTTTTGTTTTCTGCGCGCGAAACCGACTAAAAAAAAGGAGCAGCTCCCGCGCGCCAGGCCAGCCGGGCCAAGGCCCAGCCAGCCGCCACCGCCCCCAGCCCCTCGCGCGAAGCCGAGTCCCAGCGGGACTCTAGGCCGCCCCCCCCCTTTTTTGCCCCTTGGCCAAGTCACACCCCCCTCCTAGTATATATACTCACCCCCCCTCTCCCCACACCACCTCAAGCCCCAAGCCGCCGCCGCCTTAAGCCGTCGCCGCCGCCCGGAGCCCCACCTCCCGAGGTAGCCGTGCCGCCTCTTCTTTTCCTCGGTTCGGTTTTTCTTCTAGAAAACCGTTCCGGTTCTTCTCTTTTTTCTTCCGGTTTTTCTTCCGGTTTTGTTTCGGTTTTCTTCCGAAACCCTAGATCGGTTTTCATTCTTCTTTCGGACCGTTCGTCTCAACGAACGTGATCACCGATTTTTCCCGGTTAACGACGCCCGTTCGTTTAACTGTTCATCTCTTTCTTTTCGTCGGATTTATTCCGTGTTCGCGATCTCAGATCCGATCTTCGTTCTAGTCTTTCTTCCCGCTCGTTTATCGGAATCAGGTGATTCAAGCGCCTGGAGTTTCGTCTCGAAACCGCCATTCCGTCTAATCAACTTGAACAAGCCTTTGCTACAGTAAAATTTGACCTAGTTTCAACTTGCTAGAACCGAGTTGTTTTCTTCCGCCGTTTGTTTTTCCGTCGTCTGTTCGGTTCTTTCTTTCTTTGCAACCGGAGTTCTTAAGTTGAACTTTCTGGTTCGTTCTCTTGTTCGAGTTTTACCTGTGCATTAGATGAGTACTTATTGTGTGCTTGTTGTTTGTCTGCGATATTGCGCCGCTTGTTACTTCGAAACCCTAGGTCTCGCGGATCATCAGCAAGGCAAGTAACACTTTGATCATACCTTTTCTACAACCCATGTTTTATTGCATTAGATCAATCCTCTCACATTGCATGATTAGGATCTAATTAAATTGTGGGATGGGAAGTAGATGAGGTAGTACCTATTACCTGTATTATTATCAAACCTTTGGGAGTTACTTCTACGTTTGCTTATTATGCCATGCTATGCTAGTAGACGTGGATTGGGTGAGTGATATCCATGACAGATGTGAGATTGATAATTAAGGGTTTATCTAAGGTGGCAACTTAAACACACATCTGGGTGGATTGAGGCACCTGATGTCTATCAGGACTTGCCTGTTTTATTTCGGACCGCCACCCAGGCTCAAAGGGATCATAAGATCATTCATGCTAGTAACTTCCGTGTCCAGCCACAAGCCATTATGGGCTCTGGCATAGTTGACTAAGTCGTGCGAACTCTTACAGGGTAGACTAGCAGATGTAGGGGAAAGTAGGTGTACCGGTCTATCCATCTAAGGTGCTAGCGCTTCTGAAAGACTGTGTCTCGGTCATCCGTCTTCTCAAACACCTTGTAGTGCGAGAAACCAAACGGAGGCGATTCAGTCTTGTGGGGAAAAGTGCGCAAACCTCTGCAGAGTGTAACAAACTAATCATGATTAGTCGTGTCCCCGGTTATGGACAACTTGAGTATCTAGTACTTGAATATCATGTGAATCTCATCACGTTACTTCTAATTAATGTTGTTGGGTTTAATTACTTAATTGGGATCGGAATGCTGTCAACCATTCTCGATGTTTAACAACTACCATGATAGTTAAATAAATTTATTCCTTTGCAGTAGGGAAAAACTGGCTTTACGCAAAACTGTAACCATAGAGCTTTCCACCAGCCATATATGCATATAGTATAGCTGTTTCATTCCATTACTCTCTATGTGTTACATTGCCAGCATATTCCATGTGCTGACCCATTTTCGGGCTGCAACTTTCATGTTGCAGACTTTTCAGACGACGAGTAAGGTGCTTTTAGGTTGTGGTTCTATACTCAGTGATGCCGTTGGAGTTGATGGACCCATTTATCTTCCGAGCCTTCCGCTGTTATCGTTATTAGATGGCCTTAAGCCATATTTATTGTAATAAGTTCTCTTTGAGACAACGATGTAATAAGTGTGTGATTGCCACTCTGCTATAAATCCTTCGATGTACTGTGTGGCGTCAGCATTACTGATCCAGGGATGACACCGGAGCACAGTAGACTTGATCCATTCGGGTCAGGTCGCTACATTTATGCCGGATTGAATTTTGCTTCCGGAAATCTTTTAGATTCGGCCGCGGGACGCACTTTTATGGAAATCACTTTAGGTGAAGCTACCAAACTCCTAGATAATATTATGGTTAATTATTTTCAATGGCACACGGAAAGATCTACTAGTAAAAAAAAGTGCATGCAATTGAAGAGATTAATGTTTTGAGTGGAAAGATGGATGAACTTATGAAATTGTTTGCTAATAAGAGTGCTCCTACTGATCGTAATGATATGCCTTTCTCTACTTTGATTGAGAATAATAATGAATCTATGGATGTGAATTTTTTTGGTAGGAACAATTTTGGTAACAACGCGTATAGAGGTAATTTTAACCCTAGGCCGTTTCCTAGTAATTCCTCTAATAATTATGGTAATTCCTACAGCAATTCTTATGGAAATTATAATAAGATGCCCTCTGATTTTGATTCTAGTATTAAAGAATTTATTGGTTCGCAAAAGAGTTTCAATGCTTTGATTGAAGAAAAATTGCATAAGATTGATGAGTTGGCTAGGAACGTGGATAGAATTTCTCTTGATGTTGATTCTTTGAAACTTAGATCTGTTCCACCTAAGCATGATATCAATGAGTCTCTCAAATCCATGAGAATTTCCATTGATGAGTGCAAAGAAAGAACCGCTAGGATGCGTGCTAAGAAAGATTGCTTTGTGAAAGCGCGTTCTTCTAGTTTTCATGACAATAAGGATGAAGATCTAAAAGTGATTGATGTGTCCCCTATTAAATCTTTGTTTTGCAATATGAATCTTGATAATGATGGGACTGGAGATGAGTCAACTTTAGTTAGAAGGCGTCCCAAAAATTCGGAGTTTTTATATCTTGATGCAAAAATTGATAAAAGTGGGATTGAAGAGGTTAAAACTTTAAATAGCAATGAACCCACTATCTTAGATTTCAAGGAATTTAATTATTATAATTTATCTTTGATAGATTTTATTTCCTTGTTGCAATCCATGCTAAATTCTCCTCATGCTTATAGTCAAAATAAAGCTTTTACTAAACATATCATTGATGCTTTCATGCAATCTTATGAAGAAAAACTTGAGTTGGAAGTTTATATCCCTAGAAAAGTTTATGATGAGTGGGAACCTACAATAAAAATTAAAATTAAAGATCATGAATGCTATGCTTTGTGTGATTTTGGTGCTAGTGTTTCCACGATCCCAAAAACTTTGTGTGATTTGCTAGGTTTCCGTGAATTTGATGATTGTTCTTTAAACTTGCACCTTGTGGATTCCACTATCAAGAAACCTATGCGAAGGATTAATGATTTTATTATTGTTGCAAATAGGAATTATGTGCCCGTAGATTTCATTGTTCTTGATATAGATTGCAATCCTTCATGTCCTATTATTCTTGGTAGACCTTTCCTTAGAACGATTGGTGCAATTATTGATATGAAGGAAGGGAATATTAGATTCCAATTTCCGTTAAGGAAAGGCATGGAACACTTCCCTATAAAGAAAATTAAATTACCTTATGAATCTATTATGAGAGCCACTTATGGATTTCCTACCAAATATGGCAATACCTAGATCTATCTTCGCTTTTATGCCTAGCTAGGGGCGTTAAACGATAACGGTTGTTGGGAGGCAACCCAATTTTATTTTTATTCCTTGCTTTTTGCTCCTGTTTAGTAATAAATAATTTATCTAGCCTCTGTTTTGGTTGTGTTTTTTGTGTTTAACTAGTGTTTGTGCCAAGTAGAACCGTTCGGAAGACTTGGGGAAAGTCTTTTTGATCTTGCTGTAAAAAAACATAAACTTTAGCGCTCACGAGAATTGCTGCCATTTTTTATTGGAGAGTTCTATTTAGGAAATTCTTTTTGAAGATAATTAATAGATAAATTTCTCACGTCCAGAAATTTATTTTAGAATTTTTGGGGTTCCAGAAGTTTGCGTTAGTTACAAATTACTACAGACTTTTCTGTATTTGACAGATTCTGTTTTTCGTGTGTTGTTTGCTTATTTTGTTGAATCTATGGCTAGTAATAGAGTTTATATACCATAGAGAAGTTGGAATAAAGTAGGTTTAACAAAAATATAAATAAAGAATGAGTTCATTATAGTACCTTGAAGTGGTGTTTTGTTTTGTTTCGCTAACGAAGCTCACGAGATTTTCTATTTAAGTTTTGTGTTGTGAAGTTTTCAAGTTTTGGGTAAAGATTTGATGGATTATGGAACAAGCGGTGGCAAGAGCCTAATCTTGGGGATGACCATGGCACCTCAAGGTAAATCCAAGGACACCAAAAATCCTAAGCTTGGGGATGCCCCGGAAGGCATCCCCTCTTTCGTCTTCGTTCATCGGTAAATTACTTGGAGCTATATTTTTATTCGCCACATGATATGTGTTTTGCTTGGAGCGTCTTGTATGATTTGATTCTTTTCTTTTTAGTTTACCACAATCATCCTTGCTGTACACACCTTTTGAGATAGACACACATGAATTGAAATTTTTTAGAATACTCTATGTGCTTCACTTATATCTTTTGAGCTATATCGTTTTTGCTCTAGTGCTTTACTTATATCTTTTAGAGCACGGTGGTGGTTTTATTTTATAGAAATAATTGATATATCATGCTTCACTTATATTATTTTGAGAGTCCTTTAGAACAACATGGCAATTTTCTTTTAGGCATAATAAAAACTTTGATATAAGTGCATTGAATACTAAGAGAAGTTTGATACTTGATGATTGTTTTGAGATATGGAGATGGTGATATTGGAGTAATGCTAGTTGAGTAGCTGTGAATTTGAGAAATTCTTGTGTTGTAGTTTGTGATTCCCGTAGCATGCACGTATGGTGAACCGTTATCTGATGAAGTCGGAGCATGCTTTATTTATTGATTGCCTTCCTTATGAGTGGCGGTCGGGGATGAGCGATGGTCTTTTCCTACCAATCTACCCCCCTAGGAGCATGCATGTCATACTTTGTTTCAATAACTAATAGATTTTTGCAATAAGTATGTGAGTTCTTTATGACTAATGTTGAGTCCATGGATTATACGCACCCTCACCCTTCCACATTTGCTAGCCTCTCTAGTACCGCGCAACTTTCGCCAGTATCATAAACCCACCATATACCTTCCTCAAAACAGCCACGATACCTACCTATTATGGCATTTCCATAGCCATTCCGAGATATATTGCCATGCAACTTTCCACCGTTCCGTTATTGTGACACGCTTCATCATTGTCATATTGCCATGCATGATCATGTGGTTGACATCGTATTTGTGGCAAAGCCACCGTTCATAATTTTCCATACATGCCACTCTTGATTCATTGCTTATCCCGGTACACCGCCGGAGGCATTCACATAGAGTCATATTTTGTTCTAAGTATTGAGTTGTAATTATTGAGTTGTAAGTAAAAACAAGTGTGATGATCATTATTAGAGCATTGTCCCAGTGAGGAAAGGATGATGGAGACTATGATTCCCCCACAAGTCGGGATGAGACTCCAGACGAAACATAAAAAAATGAAAAAAGAGAGAAAGAGGCCAAAAGAAAAAAAAAGTAAGAAGGCCCAAATAAAAAAATATAAAAAATGAGAGAAAAGAGAGAAGGGACAATGTTACTATCCTTTTTCCACACTTGTGCTTCAAAGTAGCACCATGATCTTCATGATAGAGAGTCTCCTATGTTGTCACTTTCATAAACTAGTGGGAATTTTACATTATAGAACTTGGCTTGTATATTCCAATGATGGGCTTCCTCAAATTGCCCTAGGTCTTCATGAGCAAGCAAGTTGGATGCACACCCACTTAGTTTCTTTTGTTGAGCTTTCATACACTTATAGCTCTAGTGCATCTGTTGCATGGCAATCCCTACTCACTCACATTGATATCTATTAATGAGCATCTCCATAGCCTGTTGATACGCCTAGTTGATGTGAGACTATCTTCTCCTTTTTGTCTTCTCCACAACCACCATTCTATTCCACCATAGTGCTATATCCATGGCTCACGCTCATATATTGCATGAAGATTGAAAAAGTTTGAGAATATCAAAAGTATGAAACAATTGATTGGCTTGTCATCGGGGTTGTGCATGATTTAATATTTTGTGTGATGAAGATAGAGCATAGCCAGACTATATGATTTTGTAGGGATAACTTTCTTTGGCCATGTTATTTTGAGAAGACATGATTGCTTAGTTAGTATGCTTGAAGTATTATTATTTCTATGTAAACATTAAAATTTTATCTTGAATGTTTCGGATCTGAACATTCATGCCACTATAAAGAAAAATTACATTGAGAAATATGTTAGGAAGCATTCCACATCAAAAATTCTTTCTTTATCATTTACCTACGCGAGGACGAGCAGGAATTAAGCTTGGGGATGCTTGATACGTCTCCAATGTATCTATAATTTTTGATTGCTCCATGCTATTGTATTATCTATTTTGGATGTTAATGGGCTTGTTTCTACACTTCTATATTATTTTTGGGACTAACCTATTAACCGGAGGCCCAACCCAAATTGCTGTTTTTTTGCCTATTTTAGTGTTTCGCCGAAAAAGAATATCAAACGGAGTCCAAACATGGGCCCCTCATTGCTCCACCGACCTACTTCTTCCTCCTATATATATCCATATACCCCGCAAACATCAAAGAGCACCACGAAACCCTATTTCCACCGCCACAACCTTTTGTACCCAAGAGATCCCATCTTGGGGCCTTTTCCGGAGCTCCGCCGGAGGGGGCATCGATCACGGAGGGCCTCTACATCAACTCCATGGCCCCTCTGATGATGTGTGAGTAGTTTACTTCAGATCTTCGGGTCCATAGCTAGTAGCTAGATGGCTTCTTCTCTCTCTTTGGATCTCAATACAAAGTTCTCCTCGACTCTCTTGGAGATCTATTCGATGTAATCTTCTTTTGCGGTGTGTTTGTCGAGATCCGATGAATTGTGGGTTTACGATCAAGTCTATCTATGAACAATATTTGAATCTTGTCTGAATTCTTTTATGTATGATTGGTTTATCTTTGCAAGTCTCCTTGAATTATCAGTTTGGTTTGGCCTACTAGATTGATCTTTCTTGCAATGGGAGAAGTGCTTAGCTTTGTGTTCAATCTTGCGGTGCTCGATCCCAGTGACAGAAAGGGAAACGACACGTATTGTATTGTTGCCATTGAGGATAAAAAGATGGGGTCTACATCATATTGCATGAGTTTATCCCTCTACATCATGTCATCTTGCTTAAGGTGTTACTCTATTCTTATGAACTTAATACTCTAGATGCATGCTGGATAGCGATCGATGTGTGGAGTAATAGTAGTAGATGCAGAATCGTTTCGGTCTACTTGTCACAGACGTGATGCCTATATACATGATCATGCCTAGATATTTTCATAATTATTCGCTTTTCTATCAATTGCTCGACAGTAATTTGTTCACCCACCGTAATACTTATGCTATCTTGAGAGAAGCCACTAGTGAAACCTATGGCCCCGGGTCTATTCTCCATCATATAAGTTTTCAATCTATTTTATTTTGTAACCTTTACTTTCAATCTATATCATAAAAATACCAAAAATATTTATCTTATTATTATCATCTCTATCAGATCTCACTCTTGCAAGTGGTCATGAAGGGATTGGTAACCCCTTTATCGCATTGGTTGCGAGGTTCTTATTTGTTTGTGTAGGTACGAGGTGACTCGCGCGTGGTCTCCTACTGGATTGATACCTTGGTTCTCAAAAACTGAGGGAAATACTTACGCTGCTTTACTGCATCACCCTTTCCTCTTCAAGGGAAAACCAATGCAGTGCTCAAGAGGTAGCAATGAGCATCACCCTTACCTCTCCGATACACGGAGTGACAAATCCTAATCTCGATATATGCCAACTCAACAAACACCTTCAGAGACACCTGCAGAGCATATTTATAATCACCCAGTTACGTTGTGATGTTTGATAGCACACAAGGTGTTCCTCCGGTATTCGGGAGTTGCATAATCTCATAGTGAGATGAACATGTATAAGTCATGAAGAAAGTAATAGCAATAAAACTCAACGATCATAATGCTAAGCTAACGGATGGGTCTTGTCCATCACATCATTCTCTAATGATTTGATCACGTTCACCAAATGAGAACACATGTCTATGGTCAGGAAACTTAACCATCTTTGATTAACGAGCTAGTCTAGTAGAGGCATACTAGGGACACTTTGTTTTGTCTATGTATTCACACATGTATCAAGTTTCTGGTTAATACAATTCTAGCATGAATAATAAACATTTATCATGATATAAGGAAATAAAATAATAACTTTATCATTGCCTCTAGGGAATATTTCCATCAGTGCATTACCGAGAGGGCCCAGAGATACCTCTTCGATACTCGGAGTGACAAATCCTAATCTCGATCTATGCCAACTCAACAAACACCTTCGGAGATACCTATAGAGCATCTTTATAATCACCCAGTTACGTTGTGATGTTTGATATCACACAAGGCATCCCTCCGGTATCCGGGAGTTGCAAAATCTCATTGTCAAAGGAATATGTATATGACATCAATAAAGCTATAGCAATAAAACTGAACGATCATTATGCTAAGCTAATGGATGGGTCTTGTCCATCACATCATTCTCCTAATGATGTGATCCCGTTCATCAAATGACAACACATGTCTATGGTTAGGAAACTTAACCATCTTTGATTAACGAGTTATTGTAGTAGAGGCTTACTAGGGACACGGTGTTTTGCCTATGTATCCACACATGTATCAAGTTTCCAGTTAATACAATTCTAGCATGAATAAGAAACATTTATCATGATATACGGAAATATAAAATAACAACTTTATTATTGCCTCTAGGGCATATTTCCTCCACACACGTCAACAAGATTTGGTAGATACAACTAATTAACCAACTAAAAAATTATAAGAATACCACCTGTGCGGCCAATGGGGGTGGATCAAGACCATAGACAACACGAGGCAGAGTATATTGGCTGGGATACAAACTTTTAAAAGGGGCCATATATGGAGAGTAGACAATGGTGCTAATATCAAAATTTGGGAAGATCATTGGATCCCATTCAGTCCATCAAGGAAAGTGATAACACTGAGAAACAATATTCTTCTGGCCACTATAGAGAAGTTAATTAACCCACTCACTAGCGGTTGGGATGAGGAGTTGACCTCTTACATGTTCAATCCCGTGGACTCAATAGGAATTTTTAGAAAAACTATTGTCCCGGGTATAGTAGATGCCTTTGTTGCATGGAACATGGCAAAATATGGGACGCTCTCTGTACGATCAATGTATTATACTAAATGTCATCATCAATTTGGAGGTATAATTGGAAGGAAAGATGAGAAGAGTGGATCAGTACCAAACCCAGTATGGGAGGTGATGTGGAGATTGCAAATTCCTAGCGGAGTAAAGATCTTGTGACGTGCGCTCCATGGAACAACTCCAGATTTATCTGTACTTGTGAATCACCACATCAACTAGTGAGTGTCGTATTTGCAGGTGGGGCACGGACGATATCAAACATCTCATGTTCACTTGTAAGCGGCCCAAGGAGGCATGGAAGTTGTTGAGGGTACATGAAATGATATATTCAATGGTTCGGCTAGACAAGTCAGGCTCAGAAATGGCGTAAATTCTAACTAGTCTGGATACTCGCTATCTGGGTTTTGGCCACATGGGTTGGAAGGAAATCATTGATGTAGGAGCTTGGTATATCTGGTGGCAAAGGAGAGAAGTGGTTAAAGGAGCTAATGTTGTACTAGTCATGAATACCATCTTTTCTATCTAGGCTTTGACTTTAAACTTTGCCAAAGCAGCAAAGCGCCCAGTCCAGGATGAGGTTAAATTTGGTGAAGCCACTAGAGTCCTACAAATTAAAAATCTCATTAGTTTGCAATTAGTCGTCTCACAAGCTGAAAGTTTGCATGGTCACGTGGTTGATATGTTGTAGTTGCAACCTATTTGGGAGTGAGTCAAAACATGTGGCCGTGTTTAAGCTGCACAACCCCAAGTTCCCAAGCATGCAACTGGTGAGCAAGTGCTTAGATGAGCACCTACAATGCGTGCCATAGAAAAATGCATCAAATTAAAATGCTCTACCACAAAAAAAGTCAAATTTCATCATAATTATGCTAGATCCCACTGACAGTTTACACCATCATCTAAGGCCTTCTTTGGTTCATAGGAATTTTGTAGGAATTGTAAAGGATAAGAACTTTATAGGAAAATTTTCTTTGAAGCCCTTTGGTTTGTGGGAATGAATCCCTATTCCTGTGTAGGATAGGATTCAATCCTTCACATTTCAAAGGAAAAAAACATCAGCCTAGATTCAATGGAAAAATTCATATCCCATGCATCAAATGACATGTCTTCCTCTATAGGAATTGAGATGCATGTCATATCATTTGCTATGTTTTCCTATTTGAGGGAGTCGTGGATTAGGGGGTCTCCGGACAGCCGGACTATATCCTTTGGCCGGATTGTTGGACTATGAAGATACAAGATTGAAGACTTCATCCCGTGTCCAGATGGGACTCTACTTGGCGTGGAAGGCAAGCTAGGAAATACGGATATGTATATCTCCTCCTTTGTAACCGACCTTGTGTAACCCTAGCCTCCTCCGGTATCTATATAAACCGGAGGGTTTTAGTCCGTAGGACAACAGACAATAACACCATAGGCTAGCTTCTAGGGTTTAGCCTCTCCGATCTCGTGGTAGATCAACTCTCGTACTACTCATATTATCAAGAATAATCAAGCAAGACGTAGGGTTTTACCTCCATCAAGAGGGCCCAAACCTGGGTAAAACATCGTGTCCCCTGCCTCCTATTACCATCCGTCTTAGACGCATGGTTTGGGACCCCCTACCCAAGATCCGCCGGTTTTGGCACCGACATTGGTGCTTTCATTGAGAGTTCCTCTGTGTCATCATCATTAGGCTTGATGGATCCTTCAATCATTGATAGCGATGCAGTTCAGGGTGAGACTTTTCTCCCCGGACATTTCTTTGTGTTCGGCGGCTTCGCACTGCGGGCCAACTCGCTTGGCCATCTGGAGCAGATCGAGAGTTACGCCCCTGGCCACTAGGTCAGGTTTGGAAGCTTAAACTACACAGCTGATATCCGCGGAGACTTGATCTTCGACGGATTCGAGCCCCTGTTTAGTGCGCCACACAGTCACGATGAGCATGATTTAACTTTGCCATCGGACAGTGTCCAGGAGATCGCGCCGGCAACCGCTCCGACCCTCAATTCGGAGCTAGTTGCGCCATCCATGGACGGGTGGATAGACCCCGCCATGGAGGCAGCACTCTCATTAGCGATCGAGCCGAGTATTGACCTTACCCTTCACGGGAGCCGTGACGCCGAACTACCGGATTCCTCCCCGGCCACGGACTCCGAACCGCCTGCACCCGTGCCTATCGAATCCGACTGGGCGCCGATCATGGAGTTTACCTCCGCGGATATTTTTCAGCACTCGCCCTTCGGCGACATACTGAACTCATTAAGGTCTCTCTCCTTGTCAGGAGAGTCCTGGCCAAACTATGTCCGGCAGGATTAGGATGCGGATGACGAAGAAATTGGCCGCCCACCCACCACCCACTTAGTAGCCACTGTCGACGACTTAACCGACATGCTTGACTTCGACTCCGAAGACATCGACGGTATGGACGATGATGCGGGAGACGAAGAGGAACCAATGCCCACAAGGCACTGGACAGCCACCTCATCATATGATATATACATGGTGGACACACCCAAGAAGGCAATGGCGACGAGACAACGGAGGATGACCCCTCCAAGAAGCAACCCAAGCAGCGACGTCAGCGGCGCCGCTCTAAGTCTCGCCAAAGAAAAAGCGGTGACACCGGCACAGGAGATAATAGCACTCCGGACAGTGCCGAAGACGACAACAATCCCCTCCAGCAAGATTTAGAGCAGGAGGATGGAGAAGCCAGCCCTCCCGAGAGAGTGGCATATGGAGAGGCGGAGGATGATAATTACATGCCTCCCTCCGAAGACGAGGCAAGCCTCGACGATGACGAATTCGTCGTGCCTGAGGATCCCGTCGAACAAGAGCGCTTCAAGCGCCGGCTTATAGCCACGACAAATAGCTTTAAGAAAAAGCAACAACAGCTTCAAGCTGATCAAGATTTGCTAGCCGACAGATGGACCGAAGTCCTTGCGGCCGAGGAATATAAACTTGAACGCCCCTCCAAGTGTTACCCAAAGTGCAGGTTGCTACCTGCTACATCTTGAGCTTGCGCTGGTTTTCCCCGAAGAGGAAGGGATGATGCAGCAGAGTAGCGTAAGTATTTCCCTCAGTTTTTGAGAACCAAGGTATCAATCCAGTAGGAGCCCACGCTCAACTCCCTCATACCTACACAAAGCGATAGCTACTCGCAACCAACGCGATTAGGGGTTGTCAATCCCTTCACGGTAACTTAAGAGAGTGAGATCTGATAGATATAATATTTTTGGTATTTTTGGTATAAAGATGCAAAGTAAAAAGTAAAAGCAAAATAAAAATCAAAGCAAGATTAAAGTGATGGAGATTGATATGATGAGAATAGACCCTGGGGCCATAGGTTTCACTAGTGGCTTCTCTCAAGAGCATAAGTATTCTACGGTGGGTGAACAAATTACTGTTGAGCAATTGACAGAATTGAGCATAGTTATGAGAATATCTAGGCATGATCATGTATATAGGCATCACATCCGTGACAAGTAGATCGAAATGATTCTGCATCTACTACTATTACTCCACTCATCGACCGCTGTCTAGCATGCATCTAGAGTATTAAGTTAAGAACAGAGTAACGCCTTAAGCAAGATGACATGATGTAGAGAGATAAATTCATGCAATATGAAATAAACCCCATCTTGTTATCCTCGATGGAAACGATACAATACGTGCCTTGCTGCCCCTTCTGTCACTGGGTAAGGACACCGCAAGATCAGACCCAAAGCTAAGCACTTCTCCCATGGCATGAACTACCAATCTAGTAGGGCAAACCAAACGGATAATTCGAAGAGACTTGCAAAGATAACCAATCATACATAAAAGAATTCAGAGAAGATTCAAATATTATTCATAGATAGACTTGATCATAAACCCACAATTCATCGGTCTCAACAAACACACCGCAAAAAGAAGATTACATCGAATAGATCTCCACAAGAGAGGGGAGAACTTTGTATTGAGATTCAAAGAGAGAGAAGAAGCCATCTAGCTACTAACTATGGACCCGAAGGTCTGAGGTAAACTACTCACACTTCATGGAGGGGCTAGGATGATGTAGAAGCCCTCCGTGATGATGGCCCTCTTTCGGTGGAGCTCCGGAACAGGCCCCAAGATGGGATCTCGTGGATACAGAAAGTTGCGGCGGTGGAATTAGGTATTTGGCTCCTGTTCTGATCGTTTGGGGGTACGTGTGTATATATAGGAGGAAGAAGTACGCCGGAGGAGCAACGAGGGGCCCACGAGGCAGGGGGCGCGCCCTAGGGGGGGCGCCCCCCACCCTCGTGACCGCCTCTTTTGTTCCTTGGAGCAGGGTCCAAGTCTCCTGGATCACGTTCGGTGAGAAAATCACGTTCCCGAAGATTTTATTCCATTTGGACTCCGTTTGATATTCCATTTATCTGAAACACTAAAATAGGCAAAAAAAACAGCAATTCTGGGCTGGGCCTCAGGTTAATAGGTTAGTCCCAAAAATAATATAAAAGTGGAAAATAAAGCCCAATATAGTCCAAAACAGTAGATAATATAGCATGGAGCAATCAAAAATTATGGATACGTTGGAGACGTATCACTACCCCAACTGTAGGAGGAAGCACCAAACCCTACATCTCCAGCGTATGACGCGGCTGATCAGACACCTCGTGGCCGCGACAGAGAGGCATTTCAGCCAAAAGCTCAGCCCGCACCCCGACGTCACTCAAATAAAAATGTCAGGACATGGGGAAATATGCCAGACTTACGCGGCGTATTGGAGGACAAAGCAAAACACGCAAGATCGATCTACGGATCGGACGGGCGGGCCACTATGGGAGACGATAACCGTCACGTCGGATACAGTAAAAGTAAGTCCAGCCGGGCCGAACACAGCGGACAAGACTCATTTGAGCTGCATTGTGATATAGCCCAGTACAGAGGTGCTGCACACCCCCTATGCTTCACAGACGAAGTAATGGATCACCAAATCCCAGAGGGTTTCAAACCCGTAAATATCGAATCATATGACGGCACAACAGATCATGCGGTATGGATCGAGGACTTCCTCCTGCACATCCACATGGCCCGCGGTGACGATCTACACGCCATCAAATACCTCCCACTCAAACTCAAAGGACCAGCTCGGCATTGGCTCAATAGCCTGCCAGCAGAATCCATTGGCTCAACAGGCCCCAAGATGGGATCTCGTGGATACAGAAAGTTGCGGCGGTGGAATTAGGTTTTTGGCTCCTGTTCTGATTGTTTGGGGGTATGTGTGTATATATAGGAGGAAGAAGTATGCCGGAGGAGCAACGAGGGGCCCACGAGGCAGGGGGGTCGCCCCGCACCCTCATGACCGCCTCTTTTGTTCCTTGGAGTAGGGTCCAAGTCTCCCGGATCACGTTCGGTGAGAAAATCACGTTCCCGAAGATTTTATTCCGTTTGGACTCTGTTTGATATTCCTTTTATCCGAAACACCGAAATAGGCAAAAAAACAGCAATTCTGGGCTGGGCCTCCAGTTAATAGGTTAGTCCCAAAAATAATAGAAAAGTGGAAAATAAAGCCCAATATAGTCCAAAACAGTAGATAATATAGCATGGAGCAATGAAAAATTATAGATACGTTGGAGACGTATCAGGCATCCCCAAGCTTAATTCCTGCTCGTCCTCGAGTAGGTAAATGATAAAAAGAGAATTTTTGATGCGGAGTGCTACTTGGCATAATTTCAATGCAAATCTTCTTAATTGTGGTATTTATATTCAGATTAGAAAGATTCAAGACAAAAGTTTATATTGACATAAAAATAATAATACTTCAAGCATACTAACAAAGCAATTATGTCTTCTCAAAATAACATGGCAAAAGAAAGTTATCCCTACAAAATCATATAGTCTGGCTATGCTCCATCTTCACCACACAAAATATTTAAATCATGCACAACCCCGATGACAAGCCAAGCAATTGTCTCATACTAACTTTTTCAAAACTTTTTCAATCTTCACGCAATAAATGAGCGTGAGCCATGGATATAGCACTATAGGTGGAATAGAATGGTGGTGGTGGAGAAGACAAAAAGGAGGGGAAGATAGTCTCACATCAACTTGGCGTATCAACGGGCTATGGAGATGCCCATCAATAGATATCAATGTGAGTGAGTAGGGATTGCCATGCAACGGATGCACTAGAGCTATAAATGTATGAAAGCTCAACAAAATAAACTAGTGGGCGTGCATCCAACTTGCTTGCTCACGAAGACCTATTGCAATTTGAGGAAGCCCATTATTGGAATATACAAGCCAAGTTCTATAATGAAAAATTCCCACTAGTATATGGAAGTGACAACATATGAGACTCTCTATATGAAGAACATGGTGCTACTTTGAAGCACAATATATGAGACTCGCTATATCATGGTGCTACTTTGAAGCACAAGTGTGGAAAAAAGATAGTAGCATTGCCCCTTTTTTTGGGCCTTCTTTTTTTTCTTTGGCCTTTTTTTTATTTGGGGCAATGCTCTATTGAATGATGATCATCACACTTTTATTTATTATAACTCAATGATTACAACTCGATTCTAAAATAAAGTATGACTCTATATGGATGCCTCCGGCGGTGTACCGGGATATGCAATGAATCAAGAGTGACAAGTATGAGAATATTATGAACGGTGGCTTTGCCACAAATACTATGTAAACTACATGATCATGCTAAGCAATATGACAATGATGAATGTGTCATGATGAACTAGATGGTGGAAAGTTGCATGGCAATATATCTCGGAATGGCTATGGAAATGCCATAATAGGTAGGTATGGTGGCTGTTTTGAGGAAGGTATATGGTAGGTGTATGATACCGGCAAAAGGTGCGCGGTATTAGGGAGGCTTGCAAAGGTGGAAGGGTGAGAGTGCGTATAATCCATGGACTCAACATTAGTCATAAAGAAATCATATACTTATTGCAAAAATCTAGAAGTTATCAAAGCAAAGTATTACGCACATGCTCCTAGGGGGATAGATTGGTAGGAAAAGACCATCGCTCGTCCCCGACCGCCACTCATAAGGAAGAAAATCAACAAATAAATCATGCTCCGACTTCGTTACATAACGGTTCACCATATGTGCATGCTACGGGAATCACAAACCTTAACACAGGTATTCTTTAAATTCACAACTACTCAACTAGCATGACTTTAATATTATCACCTCCATATCTCAAAATAATTATCATGATTCAATATTTTCTTAGTATTCAACACACTCAAAAGAAAGTTTCACAAATCTTGAATACCAAGCATATTATTATTAAGCAAATTACCATGCTATTAAGAGACTCTCAAAATAATTTAAGTGAAGCATGAGAGATCAATAGTTTCTTTAAAACAAATCCACCACCGTGCTCTAAAAGATCTAAGTGAAGCACATAGAGAAAAATTATAACACTCAAAAGATATAAGTGAAGCACATAGAGCAAAACTACTACGCTCAAAAGATATAAGTGAAGCACATAGAGCAAAATTATCTAGCTCAAAAGATATAAGTGAAGCACATAGAGTATTCTATCAAATTTTAATTCATGTATGGCTCTCTCAAAAGGTGTGTACAGCAAGGATGATGGTGGCATACTAAGACACAAAGACACAAATAATAAAAGACGCTCCAAGCAAAACACATATCATGTTGGTGAATAAAAATATAGCTCCAAGTAAATTACCGATGGAAGTGGACGAAAGAGGGGGTGCCTTCCGGGGCATCCCCAAGCTTTGACTTTTTGATGTCCTTGGATTATCTTGGGGGTGCCATGGGCATCCCGAAGCTTAGGCTCTTGCCACTCCTTGTTCCATGATCCATCAAAAGAATTCACCCAAAACTTGAAAACTTCACAACACAAAACTCAAAATAGAAAACTCGCGAGCTCCGTTAGCGAAAGAAAACAAAAGACCACTTCAAGGTACTGTAATGAACTCATTATTTATTTATATTGGTGTTAAACCTAATGTATTCCAACTTCTCTATGGATTATAAACTATTTTACTAGCCATAGATTCATCAAAATAAGCAAACAACACACGAAAAACAGAATCTGTCAAAAACAGAACAGTCTGTAGTAATCTGTAGCTAGCGCAAGATCTGGAACCCCAAAAATTCTAAAATAAATTGCTGGACGTGAGGAATGTATCTATTAATCATCTGCAAAAATAATTAACTAAATATCACTCTTCAAATAAAAATTACAGCAGTTCTCGTGAGCGCTAAAGTTTCTGTTTTTTACAGCAAGTTCAACAAGACTTTCCCCAAGTCTTCCCAACAGTTCTACTTGGCACAAACACTAATTAAACAAAAAAAACACAACCAAAACAGAGGCTAAATAATTTATTTATTACTAAGAAGGAGCAAAAGGCAAGGAATAAAAATAAAATTGGGTTGCCTCCCAACAAGCGTTATCGCTTAACGCCCCTAGCTAGGCATAAAAGCGAGGATAGATCTAGGTATTGCCATCTTTGGTAGGCAATCCATAAGTGGCTCTCATGATAGTTTCATATGGTAATCTTATTTTCTTTCTTGGAAAGTGTTCCATGCCCTTTTTAATGGAAATTGAAATCTAATATTCCCTTCCTTCATATCAATAATCGCACCAACCGTTCTAAGGAAAGGTCTACCAAGAATAATAGGGCAAGAAGGATTGCAATCTATATCAAGAACAATGAAATCTACGGGCACATAATTCCTATTTGCAACAATAAGAAAATCATTAATCCTTCCCATAGGCTTCTTAATAGTGGAATCCGCAAGATGCAAGTTTAGAGAGCAATCATCAAAATTACGGAAATCTAGTAAATCACACAAAATTTTGGGAATAGTAGAGACACTAGCACCCAAATCACACAAAGCATAGAACTCATGATCTTTAATTTTATTTTTAATAGTTGGTTCCCACTCATCATAGAGTTTTCTCGGGATAGAAACTTTCAACTCAAGTTTTTCTTCATAAGATTGCATCAAGGCATCAACAATATGTTCGGTGAAGGCTTTATTTTGACTATAAGCATGTGGAGAATTTAGCACGGATTGCAACAAGGAAATACAATCAATTGAAGAGCAACTTTCATAATTAAATTCCTTGAAATCCAATATAGCGGGTTTAGCATCATCTAGATTTTTATTTCTTTCAATCCCACTTTCATCAATTTCATCATTAAGATCTAAATACTCCGAATTTTTAGAACGCCTTCTAGGTAAAGGAAGATCATATTCAGTTTCATCAAGATTCATATTGCAAAATAAAGATTTAATAGGGGACACATCAATAACTTTTAGATCTTCATCTTGATTTTCATAGGTATTGGAGGAACACGCTTTAATAAAGGCATCTTTGGAAGCACGCATCCTAGCGGTTCTTTCCTTGCACTCATCAATGGAAATTCTCATGGCTTTGAGAGACTCATTGATATCAAGCTTAGGAGGAATAGATCTAAGCTTTAAAGAATCAACCTCAAGAGAAATTCTACCAATGTTTCTAGCCAAATCATCAACTTTAAGCAATTTCTCCTCAAGCAAAGCATTAAAATTCTTTTGTGAATTCATAAACTCTTTAACACTAGTCTCAAATTGAGAGGGCATCTTATTATAATTTCAATAAGAGTTGTTGTAGGAATTCCCATAATTATTAGAAGGATTACTAGGATATGGCCTAGGATTAAAATTCCCTCTATAAGCATTGTTACCAAAATTATTTCTACCAACAAAATTCACATCCATAGATTCATTGTTATTCTCAATCAAAGTAGACAAAGGCATACCATTAGGATCAGAAGAAATACTCTTAGTAGCAAATAATTTCATAAGTTCGTCCATCTTTCCACTCAACACATTAATTTCTTCTATCGCATGCACCTTTTTATTAGAAGATCTTCAGTATGCCATTGAGAATAATTAACCATAATATTATCTAGGAGTTTAGTAGCATCTCCTAAAGTGATTTCCATAAAAGTGCCTCCCGCGGCCGAATCTAAAAGATTTCTAGAAGCAAAATTCAATCCGGCATAAAAAATTTGTATAATCATCCACAAATTCAAACCATGAGTAGGGCAATTACATATCATTAATTTCATTCTCTCCCAAGCTTGTGCAACATGTTCATGATCAAGTTGTTTAAAGTTCATAATATCGTTTCTAAGAGAGATGATCTTAGCGGGAGGAAAATACTTAGAGATAAAAGCATCTTTGCACTTGTTCCATGAATCAATACTATTCTTAGGCAAAGACGAAAACCAAGCTTTAGCACGATCTCTAAGCGAAAAAGGAAATAGCTTCAATTTAACGACATCATTATTGACATCTTTTTTCTTTTGCATATCACATAAATCAACGAAGCTATTCAGATGAGTAGCGGCATCTTCACTAGGAAGGCCGGCGAATTGATCTTTCATAACAAGATTCAACAAAGCAGTATTAATTTCACAAGATTCAGCGTCGGTAAGAGGGAAATCAGAGTGCTAAGGAAATCATTATTATTGGTATTGGTGAAGTCACACAATTTAGTAGTATCTTGAGCCATCGCGACAAACAAGCAATCTAACACACAAGCAAACAAAAAGCAAGCGGGCAAAAAGAGGCAAATAGAGAGGGAGGATAGAGAGAGAGGCGAATAAAACGGCAAGGGTGAATTGGGGGGAGAGGAAAATGAGAGGCAAATGGCAAATAATGTAATGCGAGAGATAGGGATTGTGATGGGTACTTGGTATGCTGACTTTTTGCGTAGACTCCCCGGCAATGGCGCCAGAAATCCTTCTTGTGTTGGTTTTCCCTGAAGAGGAAGGGATGATGCAGCAGCTAGAGTAAGTATTTCCCTTAGTTTTTGAGAACCAAGGTATCAATCCAGTAGGAGCCCACGCTCAAGTCCCTCGTACCTGCACAAAGCGATAGCTACTCGCAACCAACGTGATTAGGGGTTGTCAATCGCTTCACGGTCACTTACGAGAGTGAGATCTGATAGATATAATATTTTTTGTATTTTTGGTATAAAGATGCAAAGTAAAAAGTAAAAGCAAAATAAAAAGCAAAGTAAGATTAAAGTGATGGAGATTGATATGATGAGAATAGACCCGGGGGCCATAGGTTTCACTAGTGGCTTCTCTCAAGAGCATAAGTATTCTATGGTGGGTGAACAAATTACTGTTGAGCAATTGACAGAATTGAGCATAGTTATGAGAATATCTAGGCATGATCATGTATATAGGCATCACGTCTGTGACAAGTAGATCGAAACGATTCTGCATCTACTACTATTACTCCACTCATCGACCACTATCCAACATGCATCTAGAGTATTAAGTTAAAAACAGAGTAACGCCTTAAGCAAGATGACATGATGTAGAGAGATAAATTCATGCAATATGAAATAAACCCCATCTTGTTATCCTCGATGGCAACGATACAATACGTGCCTTGCTGCCCCTTCTGTCACTGGGTAAGGACACCGCAAGATCGGACCCAAAGCTAAGCACTTCTCCCATGGCAAGAACTACCAATCTAGTTGGCCAAACCAAACGGATAATTCGAAGAGACTTGCAAAGATAACCAATCATACATAAAAAAATTCAGAGAAGATTCAAATATTATTCATAGATAGACTTGATCATAAACCCACAATTCATCGATCTCAACAAACACAGCACAAAAAGAAGATTTCCCTCGTGACCGCCTCTTTTGTCCAATGGAGCAGGGTCCAAGTCTCCTGGATCACGTTCGGTGAGAAAATCATGTCCCGAAGATTTTATTCCGTTTGGACTCCGTTTGATATTCCGTTTATCCGAAACACTAAAATAGGAAAAAAAAAACAGCAATTCTGGGCTGGGCCTCAGGTTAATAGGTTAGTCCCAACAATAATATAAAAGTGGAAAATAAAGCCCAATATAGTCCAAAACAGTAGATAATATAGCATGGAGCAATCAAAAATTATAGATACGTTGGAGACGTATCACTACCCCGACTGGAGGAGGAAGCACCAAACCCTACATCTCCAGCGTATGACGCGGCTGATCGGACACCTCGTGGTCGCGACAGAGAGGCACTTCAGCCAAAAGCTCAGCCCGCACCCCAACGTCACTCAAATAAAAATGTCAGGACATGGGGAAATACGCCATACTTACGCGACGTATTGGAGGACAAAGCAAAACACACAAGATCGATCTACGGATCGCGCAGGTGCGCCACTATGCGAGGCGATAACCGTCATGCCGGATACAGTAAAAGTAAGTCCGGCCGGGCCGAACACAGCGGACAAGACTCATTTGAGCTACGTCACGATATAGCCCAGTATAGAGGCGCTGCAGACCCCCTATGCTTCACAGACGAAGTAATGGATCACCAAATCCCAGAGGGTTTCAAACCCGTAAATATCGAATCATATGACGGCACAACAGATCCTGCGGTATGGATCGAGGACTTCCTCCTACACATCCACATGGCCCGCGGTGACGATCTACACGCCATCAAATACCTCCCACTCAAACTCAAAGGACCAGCTCGGCATTGGCTCAACAGCCTGCCAGCAGAATCCATTGGCTGTTGGGAAGATCTGGAAGCCGCATTCCTCGACAACTTCCAGGGCACTTATGTGCGACCACCAGATGCCAATGACTTGAGCCACATAATCCAACAGCCAGAGGAATCGACCAGGCAATTCTGGACATGGTTCCTAACAAAGAAAAATTAAATCGTCGACTGTTCGGATGCAGAGGCCCTAGCAGCTTTTAAGCACAATATCCGCGACGAGTGGCTCGCCCAGCACCTTGGCCAGGAAAAGCCGAAATCTATGGCAGCCCTCACGACACTCATGACCCGCTTTTGCGCGGGAGAAGACAGCTGGCTGGCTCACAGCAATAACATATCAAAGAACAATGGTACTTCGGATACCAAGGATGGCAATAGCAGGTCACGTCGCAACAAACACAAGCGCCGCATCAACAATGACAATACCGAGGATACAGTAGTCAATGCCGGATTCAAAGGCTCTAAACCCGGTCAGCGGAAAAAGCCATTCAAAAGAAGCACTCTGGGCCCATCCAGTTTGGACCGTATACTCGACCGCTCGTGTCAAATACATGGCACCCCCGACAAGCCAGCCAACCACACCAACAGGGATTGTTGGGTGTTCAGGCAGGCCGGCAAGTTAAACGCCGAAAACAAAGATAAGGGGTCACATAGCGATGACGAGGAGGAGCCCGAGCAGCCGAACACCGGAGGACAGAAGAGGTTCCCCCCACAAGTGCGGACGGTGAACATGATATACTCAACCCATATCCCCAAGAGGGAGCGGAAGCGTGCGCTAAGGGACGTATATGCCTTGGAGCCAGTCGCCGCAAAGTTCAACCCATGGTCCTCTTGTCCGATCACCTTCGATCGCAGGGACCACCCCACTAGTATCCGTCATGGTAGATTCGCTGCACTGGTCCTAGACCCAATCATTGACGGATTTCACCTCACTCGAGTCCTTATGGATGGCAGCAGCAGCCTAAACCTGCTTTATCAGGACACACTGTGCAAAATGGGTATAGACCCCTCAAGGATCAAACCCACAAAAACGACCTTCAAAGGCGTCATACCAGGTGTAGAGGCCCATTGCACAGGCTCGATCACACTGGAAGTGGTCGTCGGATCCCCGGATAACTTCCGAAGCGAGGAGTTAATCTTCGATATAGTCCCGTTCCGCAGCGGCTATCATGCACTGCTCGGGCGAACCGCATTTGCGAGATTCAATGTGGTACCGCATTATGCATACCTCAAGCTCAAGATGCCAGGACCTCGGGGGGTCATCACAGTCAATGGACACACAGAGCGCTCTATCCGCACGGAGGAGCACACTGCGGCCCTCGCAGCAGAAGCGCAAATTAGCCTCAAAGCAATACACCAGTTAGGCGATTAAAGACCCGGACACCTTCAAGCGCGCCTGGAGTAATCGGCAAGAAGACCGCCTGGCACGTTCCGGGCTCGCATAGCAATGCGCCCCCCCAGCCCCGGCCAAACGGCGAAATCCGTGCCACGCGTACACAATTGCGCATTGAAAATACCATGGGCACAGGCGGGGAGGGGGGCACGACTATGACACGCCCCAAGACGCGGCTCAATCGCACTAGGGGCTTCCCGCTTTGTTATTTTTCTCTCTTTCAGGACTTCAATCTCTGGAATCCCTGTCCGGCAGTATGATTGCCGGACACATGATGCAACAACCAAGGAGGCAGAAAGCTACGTCGCACCACTGAACTCCCAGGTGGATTCCGATAACGAGTGAAATACTTGCTTTAAATACCTTTCCTCAGCTTGTCCTTGAAGGGGACATGTCAAATAGTCCTACTTTCTGCTTATCGCACTACTTGTATCATTCTGCTTTAACGCACTTTTTTGAATAAACAATGCATAGCACTAGACTATTATCGCATTCTCTATTCTTCTTTTTCTATATATATATATATATGTGTGTGTGTGTGTGTGTTCATTCATGACATCCAGCACCCATACACTCTGATATGGCCAGTATGCTAGGGGCTTAAGCATACCCCATAATACGGCGTGAGAAGTCCGAACACTTTCGATAGTGCGGCACCCTGAACTTATAGCATTATATGCATCAGCTCCGAATCATGTCTTGGGTCAATAGTTGGGTTTGCCCGGCTCCCATGTTTTGGTACCTTACGTTCCGCTATATCAGCTAAGGCAGCACTGGGAGAAATACTACGATTGTGCCCCGGTTCAGCTGGGCTAAGCACCTCAGTAGAGAAAGCTAAAACTGACTGTCATGATAAGGCGAGAGCTGGTCGCTGTTCGAGAGGTTTCGAGTCCCTAAAGACTTATGATGTTTAGAGCGAGGAGTTGGCTTTGTCCGGCTTAAGGCGTGTATAGAGCCCCGAATTCGGCCTTTCGAATACTAGGGGCTTTGCCAAAATTTAAAATTACAGAATTCTATGGCTAAGTGAGAGTGATAAAGCATTATAGTCTGATTGCCTTGTTCGTTGTGCTGAGCACCTCCCTCGAAGGACCCAAAAATGGGAAAAGAGTGCTCAGGTTTATCCCAAACACCCCAGCACTCGTGGCATGGGGGCAGAAGCCGACGACTAGCCATCTCTCAGATTTGATAAACAGCCGAACAGAAGGTAATATTTTAAATTCAAACAAGCGTTGCATAGCGCATATGAACAAGTTTTCATAATACAGGATCACACGAGCAAATTCATTCAAATATTACATCTTTCGCACACTAGTCCTCTACAAGACGGGCACCCTTCAGGACACCCTCATAATACATCTCGGGGTGGCGATGCTCCTTACCCTGCGGTGGCCCCTCCTTCACCAGCTTCTCGGCGTCCATCTTGTCCCAGTGCACCTTTGCACGGGCAAAAGCCCAGCGGGCACCTTCGATACAGACGGATCGCTTGATGGCTTCCAGCTGTGGGCAGGCATCCACAAGCCGCCTCACCAGGTCGAAGTAGCTGTTGGGAAGGGAGTCGCCAGGCCACATCCGGACTATAAAGCCCTTCATGGCCTGTTCGGCCGCCTTGTGCAGCTCGACCAGTTGCTTCAGCTGGTCGCTCATAGGCATCGGGTGTTCGGTCCCAGTATACTGAGACCAGAACAACTTCTCCGTCGAGCTTTCCTCCTCGGCCTGGTAATACTTTGTGGCATCCGATACGCTGCGGGGCAAATCTGTGAATGCTCCTGGAGAGCTCCGGACTCGGGTAAGTAACAAGTAATTCACTTTCACATGCTTGCTTTGCATATTGAATGCCTTACCCGCCGCTATCTTCCTCATCGCCTCAATTTCTTGGCATGCTTTGTGCTCTCGAGGGCCACGGCAAGCTCGGACTCTCGCGTTTTTGAGTCAAGCTCCAAAGCCTCGTGCTTCTTCACGAGAGCCTGGAGCTCTTGCTGCACCTCGCCCACCCGTGCCTCTTGCCTTTCCCGCTCAGTGCGCTCCTTGGCCGCTTTTTCTTCGGCCTCGGACATCGCTTGCTTCAGGGTCGCCACTTCGGTCGTGGCCCCTGGCACATTCATGATGATCTGTCATTTCGCAACCACATTTTATTTTATATATAGACAAGGTATTACTTACCTTTGTTCTCCTCGAGCTGCCTCTTGGCAAGGCCGAGCTCTTTCTCGGACCCCTCGAGGTCCTGCTTCAGTGCGGCGACCTCCGCAGTCAGTGCAGCAGAGGTCAGCAGCGAAGCCTGCGTACGCATACAGACATACTTATATTAGACTCTTGCAGATATTATTGATCCTCTATTCGGCTTTTCTTTGTGAACACCAAACAGAGCATCAGGGGCTACTGTCTATGCGGTAATATTTTTCCCATATTTTAAATACTTACCTCAAAGCCTGTTAGAAGGCTGGCATGGGCTTCAGTCAGTCTGCTCTTGGCGGACTGAACCCTCTTGATCACCGCACACATAATAGTGCAGTGCTCTTCGTCGATGGAAGCGCCGCGAAGTGCTCTCAGCAGGTTGTCCGGTGCCTCTGGATGGACAGAGGTCACCGGCATGGGCGTCTTGCCCCTTTTGGAAGGGGGCCGCCTGCCCGAGTCCGGAACCACTGGAGGTTCCGGCGCGGTGTTCGGCTGAGGGCCGAACTGGGAGCCCCCGGGAGCCTTGCTCCCTTTGCTCCTGGAGTCTGGAAGGTCGCCTTGAGGCACCTCCGGGACTGTCTCCCCCCGGCTCGGTGCCCCTTGAGACAATACCTCGGCATTGTCTGTAGGGCAAGGGGAGGAGGCGGTTGGAAGTGTATCAGTATTCATGTCCGACGAGTCCAAGGAACCGTCCGACGATGATACATCAATACGGGCTTGGGGCGGACTGCATAATCATATTTGACATTAGGAGAAGCAGTGCGACAAAGGTATACTATGAGTTACTCTGGTATCCGAATACTTAAGACTTCGCCAGGGGCTTGGCCCTGAGCAGCCACTCGTCTTCGTCATCGGGGGCGGTGGGGGAGCAGTCCGGAAGGAGAGTCCTTCCCTTCTTGGACCCTTCGGCCTCCCCGGTTGGGGCGGCCTTCCTTTTCTTGTCTCCCCCGGCTGGAGGGGGAGAATCTTCATCATCCTTCTCCTCGTTTTCATGGGAGGAGGGTGTCTCGGTGTTATCGGACGATGAGTCCGTTACCACCTGGCGCCGGGAACTCTTTTGGGTTCCCTTGGCCTTCTTCTTGGTCTTGTCCGGCACCTCATAAGGAGTCGGAGTCTGCATCTCCATCAGCAGAGCATCCGCAGGGTCTTCGGGCAGAGGGGCCGGACAGTTGATTCGCTCTGATGTCTCCACCCAGTCCTGTCAAAGGCATGGGAGCTCAGACCCGGCACACGGTTAAGCTATGGGAAATAAATACCCTGCCAGATGTACAGAACTTACCGGATTCGCATGGCGCTTTGCGCTTAGTCCGCGGTCCTCGGTAAGAGAAGGAGGGACCTCAGTGCCCTTGCACAGCACCCTCCAGACGTCTTTATGCGTCGTGTCGAAGAGCTCGCTGAGAGTCTGGTGCTGGGCCAGGTCGAACTCCCATAAGTTGAAGTCCCGTTGTTGACACGGGAGGATCCGGCGGAAGAGCATGACCTGGACTATGTTGACAAGCTTAAGTTTCTTGCTTGTCATGTTCCGGATACACTTCTGGAGTCCGTCCAGCTCCACCGATGAACCCCAGGACAGGCCCTTCTCCTTCTAGGAAGTGAGCCGCGTGGGGATTCCGGATTGAAACTTGGGGGCCGCCACCCAGTTGGTGTCGCGCGGCTCGGTGATGTAGAACCAACCCGATTGACACCCCTTTATGGTCTCCACGAAGGAGCCCTCTCGCCATATAACGTTGGGCATCTTGCGCACCATGGCTCCGCCGCATTCCGCTTGTTGGCCGCCCACCACCTTCGGCTTGATATTGAAGGTCTTCAGCCACAAGTTGAAGTGGGGCCGGATGCGGAGGAAGGCCTCGCACACGACGATGAACGCTGAGATGTTGAGGATGAAGTTCGGGGCCAGATCATGAAAGTCCAGCCCATAATAGAACATGAGGTCGCGGACAAATGGATGGAGGGGAAACCCTAGTCCGCGGACGAAGTGGGGGAGGAAAACCACCCTTTCGTGAGGTTCTGGGGTAGGGATGACCTGCCCCGCGGCTGGCAGCCGGTGCGCGATATCCGCGGCTAAGTATCCGGATCCACGTAGCTTTTTGATGTGTCCCTCCGTGACGGAGGAGGCCATCCACTTGGCTCCCGCTCCGGACATGTTTGGAGAGAGTTGAGGAGAAGGATGTGGACTTGGGCGTTGGAGCTCGAGTGCGCGAGAATGGATGAGCAAGGAGGAAGAAGGCGTGGGAAGAAAAATGTGAGGTCTTATCCCTTTATAAGGGCGGACTAAACTATGCGCCCCCACTAGCCTGGTAAAACTCGCTTATCCCCCAAGCGCCGTAATTGATGGCGCGGTTGGGTTACCCACATCCGTATTGATGATAATCCCGTAATAAGGGGAACACGATCTCTGCTTTGACAAGACGTGTCAAGAAACCGCCTCGCGTTATGTGCGGGGCTGGTTAAAGAAAAACGGTTCGAATAATTACCGGGCCATGGCATGATGTCATGCTGCCAAAACGTGTCAGCAGATTAGATTTGTGGAAATATTATTCTCTCTACGGTGGTATGTTGAACTTATTTTGCAAGGTCGGACACTATCCTTGTATTCAAACTCTTCTGTGGTGTATTCGGAGGAGGAACCCGCCTTGCAATGCCGAAGATAACACTGCACGCTGGACTCATCGTCATTGAAGCCTGGTTCAGGGGCTACTGAGGGAGCCCTGCATTAGGGGGTCTCCGGACAGCCGGACTATATCCTTTGGCCGGATTGTTGGACTATGAAGACACAAGATTGAAGACTTCGTCCCGTGTCCGGACGGGACTCTACTTGGCATGGAAGGCAAGCTAGGCAATATGGATATGTATATCTCCTCCTTGTAACCGACCTTGTGTAACCCTAGCCCCTCCGGTGTCTATATAAACCGGAGGGTTTTAGTCTGTAGGACAACAGACAATCATACCATAGGCTAGCTTCTAGGGTTTAGCCTCTCCGATCTCGTGGTAGATCAACTCTTGTACTACTCATATTATCAAGAATAATCAAGCAGGACGTAGGGTTTTACCTCCATCAAGAGGGCCCGAACCTGGGTAAAACATCGTGTCCCCTGCCTCCTGTTACCATCCGCCTTAATTAGATGCACAGTTCGGGACCCCCTACCCGAGATCCGCCGGTTTTGACACCGACACTATTCCTATAATATTTCTATCCTATGAACCAAAGGAGGCCTAAAATGGTCTCATCAAGCTACAACCCCACCCCAACCTCGACCAGTTATTTAAAACGCACAACATCCAATCCGTCATCAACATTTACTCACTGGATCCACCAAACATTGATATAAGGATCTCTCAAGTACACATGGAGAAGTTAATGAAGAATGGTTTGGCTGTATCCAGCTTCATTTAAGATGCCCAACAACCAACCCATATATGCATATTTGCCAAATTGACCTAGCGTAGCGTTTGGTTATTATCATTTAATCACTATTTTAAGTGCTAATCTCACAACATGCATGGAATGCTCAAATTTCATCCTCGCGTGGCACCATGTCCCAAATATCCATGTTCCATGTGTCATGGATTAATGGTTAGTCCGATGCATGGTTCATGTAAATGGCACCACTAATCCATGAGACATCATGTGAAAAGAAGCAGATCAAACTGGTTCATTTTCGACAGATGGAGTGCTTAACAAGATATATACGCGAAGCCTGGGAAATATGTGTGCCTCCACGAGTCTCTAACCTGCAGATACTTCAATTTCTTTGGCATGTTCATCATCCCATGTGCCATTTGTTCTCTCTCAAATAAGAAAAGGAGTTTAGGTTTAGGTTTGTGACACACTTTACTCCTAAGTTTTAGGTTTGTGACACAGTTTACCCCATTTAACATATTCCTTTATTTTTACCCAATTTAAACCAACTGTTGTCATTTTTATCTGACAATTCAACCCTCCAAATAAGTGCTTGTTTGGATTGCCACGTAGGTGTTTTTTTGTGGTAGGTTGGATTTTCCTTCAGTTTAGTTTTGTTCTAGTTTTTTTGTGCACACACACCAACACAATATGTCCTAGTTTGCCCGCAAAAAACTCAGTATGAACTGAACCAAAAAAGAAAAACTAGGCAGGCAAATAAACCAGTACACATGGCAAGCCACCTTGGCAGTGTTATGTGAGACCAACCCGTCAGGGCACTAGAAACAATAAAAATAGGTTAAAAGTGACAATAGTTTAACAAAATGGAAAAAATCTGTTAGTTGAAGTAAATGTGTCAAACCCGAGGGTTAAAAAAATAACATGTAAGCAAAACGACTGCTATTTCGTTGGCGATTACTAAGTCAACAGAATTGCATGTTGTTATATTCAAAGTTGTGGAAATGATCACTTTGAGCGTGGAATTGTCCAATTGCTTGGTTGAGCATTCTAGAAATTAAAGTTGCACATGATTTTGAAATGTGTATGTTAGAGGTGACACTGTTGGGTTTAGTCCCACATCGGTATGGTAGGAGGCAGAGCATGACTTATAAGAGTGAGGGTGTCCCTTCCTATTAGGCTAGTCTTTTGTGGGAGATAACTCAAGCCCTGGTATAAACTTGTGTTCTTCAATTAGGTCTAGTTGATAGTTAAGACGCTTATGTGAGGCAGAGTATGACTTATTAGGGTGAAGGTCTTTTGAAGGGAGAGGGCCGCCTAGGTACAAGCCCGTGTTTCTCTTTAGTTAGACCTAGTTGGTGGCTTAGACGTTTTTGTAGTGGGCCCATGACACATGTGGATCGCAAATTCTAATTAATGGACCCAGTTTGCGTGACATGCACTAGTTTCTCTATAGATCAGTGTCTTTCTTAACAGACCCTTGGCATGACCCTCGGGAACACCACTGCCTAAGCAGTAGTTGAAGGTTGAACTTTGCTTCTTTTAGGGACCAATAGAAGGGCATGACCAATGTTTTGGCAAGTGATCATCATTTGGATTGCAACCATTCATATTTGGTTGGTACACATGCGGAGTAGCCTACTACATGCATGTTGTGAGGACCCATAGATTAATTATAGCTTGCATGCACCAGATACTAATAAAATGATGGGAAAGGTTCCTGGGGCCCACCAAGGCAGAGAATGCATGGCACAATGCCAATTTTTTTGGCAAAGCGTTTCGCCGCCCTGAACTCTCCCCGTGTGTTGGCCAAAACTACACTCGCGTGTGGTGTGGGAGGCACGCTGGGCATGCGAATTCTTTGCTACTGGTCCAAACGGCCACCAAATTTTACAGGCTTGCCATTTTTTTGGTAGGGCTAGTTTTCACTACTAGGGAAAGTCTATACACAGAATCTTACCAGCAGTGCGCTTTAAAATAAAGCGATGCTGCTAACTAGCAGTAGCGCGTGCACAAACCTCGCTGCTGAAATAAATATATCAGTAGCGCGCCCACTATAAGACGCGCTACTGCTATAATTGCCACGATGCCGCCACGAGGCTAGTTCTAGCAGCAGCGCGCTAATATGAAGAGTGCTACTACTAGGGACCATAGCAGTAGTGCATTTACACGATAACCGCTACTGCTAAGTTTACTAAAAAATTTAGTCCCACATCGCTTCGTGAAGAGAGTTTGTACCACCTTAAATATGTTACTTCTCAAACTTTCACAGCCACTTGGTCTTCATTGAACTCTATGTGTAGAATTTGTGGCCGCAATAAACTGGTGAGGACTCATATTGACAAATCAGATTGTACACAAAAAGATCATTGATGATCAATGTATTTTTGATGTCTATTTTTACATGCTGACACATAGTAGTAGCGCGCTCTTTGTGAAAGGCGCTACTGCTAGGTCGTTTAGCAGTAGCGCCTTTTGCTATAGCGCGCTACTGCTAAGCCATTCCATCTCCCCCCCCCCTCCGACCTATCTGATCCACTCACACTCACACTCACTCGATCACCCCCTCAACCCCCGCACCGGTCCTCCCCCATCGCCCCTCCTCCGATCTACGTCGCCGCCACCTCCTCCTCCTCGCCGGACTCGGTACCGGCCTCCTCCTCTGTCCTCCCTCTAGTCGCCACTGACCGGTCCCTCCTCGCTCCGCCTTCCTCCGCTGTCCTCCCTCCACTCGCCACCGGCTGGCCCCTCCTCTCTCCATCTTCCTCCTCCGTCCTACTCTCTTCTCCCTCCTCGAGTCGCCCCTCCTTCTCCCTCCTCCCTCCTCCATCCACAGCCCCTCCTTCCTGCTACATTTTGATTTAGTAGGCTAGTTGATTTAGAACATTTTGATTTAGTTGATTTAGTATGTAGTTGATTTAGTTGATTTAGAACATCTTGATTTAGTTGATTTAGTAGGCTAATTGATTTAGAACATTTTGATTTAGTAGGCTACTTGATTTAGTTGATTTAGAAAATGGCGCCACCACCACCACCACTATGTCGACTGTGCAAGTCAAGGTGCGCCAACAGCCTTGCAACTGGCAAGCTGTTCGACATCTACTTCCAGCCGAGTTTTCATCATGCGGCGGTAAGAAATTAGATGAAATGTAACAACTATTTTATTTTTAGTGTTGGCATTACTGCATTGTGTCATTTGCCTTTTTTACACAGATCATCCCACGCAATGTGGGGTTGAAATTCAACAAGCTGACAGGAGACACTATGACATTTGAGGATCCTGGGGGGGCGTACACTATGGAGGTTGAAAGTGCTAGTGATCGACTAGAGGGGGGTGAATAGGCGATTTTTATGAAAGTCTTCAAAGCATGGAAGTTTCGAAGACAAACGATAGAAATAAACCTATTACCATGCAGCGGAAGGTAGACTACACTAAGCAAGCCATAGTCAAGTATTCATTGAAGTGAAAGCACAACGACTAGTAGCATCTAGACAGTATAGATCAGGTAGGAAGATAGTGTGAAGCCAATCAGAACAAGCGGTCACTCAGTGAAGACAAAAGATAATGCAATCATACAATGACTTCATCAGAGCCAACAGTAAGTAAAGGAATGGGAAGGATGAAACCAGTGAATCGTTGAAGACAATGATTTGTTAGACCAGTTCCAGTTGCTGTGACAACTGTACGTCTGGTTAGGGAGGCTGAGATTCAACTCAGAAGACCGTGTCTTCACCTTATTCCCCTTGAGCTAAGGACACCCAGTCCTTGCCCAATCACTCTGGTAAGTCTTCGAGGTAGACTTCCAAACCTTCACAGATTTCATTCACCGGCAATCCACAATGACTCTTGGATGCTCAGAACGTGACGCCTAACTGATGTCTACTACACAACCTTCTTCTTGTAGATGTTGTTGGGCCTCCAAGTGCAGAGGTTTGTAGGACAGTAGCAAATTTCCCTCAAGTGGATGACCTAAGGTTTATCAATCCGTAGGAGGCGTAGGATGAAGATGGTCTCTCTCAAGCAATCCTGCAACCAAATAACAAAGAGTCTCTTGTGTCCCCAACACACCCAATACAATGGTAAATTGTATAGGTGCACTAGTTCAGCGAAGAGATGGTGAAACACGTGGTATATGGATGGTAGATAAAGGTATTTGTAATCTGAAAATATAAAAACAGCAAGGTAACTAATGATAAAAGTGGGCGTAAACGGTATTGCAATGCGTTGAAACAAGGCCTAGGTTTCATACTTTCGCTATTGTAAGTTCCCTCAACAATACTAACATAATTGGATCACATAACTATCCCTCAACATGCAACAAAGAGTCACTCCAAAGTCACTAATAGCGGAGAACAAACGAAGAGATTATGGTAGGGTACAAAACCACCTCAAAGTTATTCTTTCCAATCAATCCGTTGGGCTATTCCTATAAGTGTCACAAACAGCCCTAGAGTTCGTACTAGAATAACACCTTAAGACACAAATCAACCAAAACCCTAATGTCACCTAGATACTCCAATGTCACCTCAAGTATTCGTGGGTATGATTATACGATATGCATCACACAATCTCAGATTCATCTATTCAACCAACACAAAGGACCTCAAAGAGTGCCCCAAAGTTCCTACTGGAGAATCACGACGAAAATGTGTGCCAACCCCTATGCATAGGTTCATGAACCCGCAAGTTGGTCACCAAAACATACATCAAGTGGCACGTGGTATCCCATTGTCACCACAGATATCCACGGCAAGACATACATCAAGTGTTCTCAAATCTTTAAAGACTCAATCCGATAAGATAACTTCAAAGGGGAAACTCAATTCATTACAAGAGAGAAGAGGGGGAGGAGAAACATAAGATCCAACTATAATAGCAAAGCTCGCGATACATCAAGATCGTATCATCTCAAGAACACGAGAGAGAGATCAAACACATAGCTACTGGTACATACCCTCAGCCCCGAGGGAGAACTACTCCCTCCTCGTCATGGAGAGCACCGGGATGATGAAGATGGCCACCGGAGAAGGATTGCCCCCTCCGGCAGGGTGCCGGAACGGGTCTAGATTGGTTTTCGGTGGCTACGGAGGCTTCTGGCGGCGGAACTCCCGATCTATTCTGCCTTCTGGAAGTTTTAGGGTATATGGAGTTATATAGGCAGAAGAAGCATGTCAGGGGAGCCATGGGGGCCCCACGAGGCAGGGGGCGCGCCCCCCACCCTCGTGGGCAGCTCCCGTATCTTCTGATGTGGGGTCCAAGTCCACCAAGTGTGTTTCCTTCCAAAAATAACTTCTCCAGTTGATTTCGTTCCGTTTTGACTCCGTCTGATATTCCTTTTCTTCAAAACACTGAAATAGGCATAAAACAACAAATCTAGGCTGGGCCTCCGGTTAATAGGTTAGTCCCAAAAATAATATAAAAGTGGATAATAAAGCCCGATATTGCCCAAAACAGTAGATATTATAGCATGGAGCAATCAAAAATTATAGATACGTTGGAGATGTATCACTAATCGGCTGGAGGATTCACAATCCTTAAGTGTAATAAGTCTTCAGATCACACAGACAGGAAGACTTAAGTGATGCCTAACACTCTTTGGCTCTGGGTGTTTAGGGCTTTATCCTCGCAAGGAATTCTCTCTCAAAGACTTCGAGGTGGGTTGCTCTCAAATGACAAAAGCCGTGCACTAATTCTGAGCAGCCAACCGTTTATGGTTGTAGGGGGTGGGCTATTTATAGCCACTAGGCAACCCGACCTGATTTGTCCGAAATGACCCTGGATCACTAAGGAACTGACACGTGTTCCAACGGTCAGATTTCAAACACACACGGCAACTTTACTTGGGCTACAAGCAAAGCTGACTTATCCAACTCTGAATAAGATTTGCTCTCATAGTCTTCACTCGAAGACATATGATTTTGGTTAAGCATCACTTCAGTCATTCTGACTGGTTCTCTTGGACCCCACTTAACAGTACGGTGGTTCCTATGACTCAACAAAGAAGAAAAAGAACGATGAAACTGCTAAGTCTTCGCGCTCCATAGTCTTCACGCGATGTCTTCTGTTGTCATAGTCTTCAATGTGAATGTCTTCACATACCACCTTTGACTTCAATGTCTTCATGCATTTTTAGGGGTCATCTCTGGTAGGAAAACCGAATCAATGAGGGACTTCTACCTGTGTTATCCTGCAATTCTCACAAACACATTAGTCCCTCAACCAGGTTTGTCGTCAATACTCGAAAACCAACTAGGGGTGGCACTAGATGCACTTACAATCTCCCCCTTTTTGGTGATTGATGACAAACTGGTTGAAGTTTTCAAGGGGGAATAAAATACGTGAAATTGTAAAGGATAGGGTATTGTCTTCATAAGTTGCGAAGGCTCCCCCTGAAGATGTGCATATAAGTAATTTGCTCTTGGAATGCAAATGCACATGGCAGGTTGTACTTGTGGAGATCCTCTTCAACCTATGATTACAATTCATCATGCATTTTATGATGTAACGAAGATAATGACATGCATAATGGAAAATGGATGTCTGCAAAATGATCTAAGTGCGGAATTTATCATCGCACATGCGGAATTTATCATCGCATCACATAATAGCAAATAAGTAGCAGACGACCATCGAGTTTAAGTGTTACAACTCAAAGAACCAAATGTATCGAAAACTAGAGTTGTAAGCACTTGGCAAAATTAGCAAAAAGTAAAGCAACCACCCATATGGACCCGCTTGAAGACTATCAACTCATATGCTTCTCCCCCTTTTGTCAGTGAGGACCAAAAAGGTTTGAAGACATAGAGCGCCTACTCGTTCCCATGAGGTGCAGGCGAGGCAGCAGGGTCGTCGTTTAGGTCCGGTGGTGCAGAAGAACTTGGTGCAGTGTCGACACGCGCTGAAGTTGGAGGAGGTGAAGTTGCATCATCTTGGTCATCGATGACTCTGGCATTCACTGTCACAGCTGAGGACGAGTAGTCAGAGTCTTCAAGTGAGGGGAGTCCGATGCAAGTGAGCATTTCTGGGAGGAGTTGAGTCAAACTTGAACCGTTCGGTGAAGCCATCGTCTTGCAGATCAGCTTCAGCACTAAGTAAGGTCAAACTCTTCCATGACCTCTGACAGGTTTCATGAGTGACAAAGGCATTCTTGGTGGCAAGATTGCGAATGCGGTTGACATCCACCAAGAGGCTTTGCATCTGACGCTTAAGCCAGTCGTGATGTTTGTCCTGTTTCTGGTGCAGCGTGACGAGAAGCTCTCGGTCATTTAGGACATAAGATCGCCTTTGAGTCCTTTGCGCAATGGTGCTACCAGTGGCGTTAGTTTGAGCGCGAGGGGCACGTGTGTTGCCAGCAAGGGGATAAACACGAGAAACTGCTGGAACTCCTTCAATAGGCTGGGTGAAGCTTTGGTGATCAACATTGTGAAGATAAATTGGATCCTTAGCAGGCTCTGGGTAAATAGCTTCAACTGACAGATCAACCTCTGGCAAGAATATAAGATGATTGCGTGCAGACGGCTGATAGTTGAAGGCTGAGTGACGCTTGATAAGACGCATGACCCATGGAGCATAAAATTTCAACCCAAAAATGTCGGAGCCAGATGCAGCCAACTGCCTGATGAAGAAGTCTTAAGCATTGAAGCTGATGCCATTGAAGATATAGAAAACCAAAGTCTTCATTGCTCCTTCAAGCTTCGCTGCAGATGAATGTCCTTTGACAGGCCATAGAGTCTTCCTAATGATATGGTAAATGGTGCGAGGAAGGTACTCTAGGTCTTCAACAAAGAACTCAGATGGGTATTCAGCGTCGTGAGGTAGAGGCTTCATCATGCTCAGCATTTGACTCATGTTGGGTTCTGGCTTCTGAAAGATGCTTTCCAAGGCATTTTGGTGTTGTTGACAACCTGGTTCATAGTATTCGCCAGGAGTGGGCAGGCCTGTGAGCTCAATGATATCAAGAGCTTTAGCTTCATGATGGACATTGCCTGTCATCCACTTAAGAGCCCAAGTCTTTGGATCCCTGTTGTAGCCTCGAATGTGAAGAGTTGCATAGAACTGTAGCAGAAGCTCTTCATTCCAGTGTTCCTTATTTGTGACAAACTGCAACAGTCCAGCATCTCTGAAGCAATCCAACGCTTCTTCAAGGCAGGGCAGGCCAGCTATAACTTCAGAGTCGAGGCGCATATGTGGAAATATACGCCCTTGATTGTATAGGACACAGGAATAGTAGATGCGCTGCTGATAGCTCCAGAACCGATCTGATGAAATGCGAGATCGGGTATAAGGGTTCTTGGCGCTGTTGAAGAAGGAGTTATGTGCCACGAATCCATTCACATTGAAGACCCCAGGTGAAGTGGCAGTGCCTGGGAATCGTGGAATTCTTGGCTTGGGCTTTTGGACTTGAGGTTTGTGCTCGACATGATACTCAAATTGTGGACCTGCAGCAGGTGGAGGAACCAGAACGGGCCAGCGGACCATAACAGGCTGACCACGATCAAATGCCAGCTCAATTGTATGAGGTCTTGGAGGGGGAACAGGAGCATTGGCATTGTCTTCATGAGCTTCAGGGGCCACATTGGTTTCAGGTGCTTGTACCTCAAGTGCTTCAGCATTGACTTCACGTGCCGCAGTGGCTTCAGGTGCTTGGACTTCTGGCACCGCAGTAGCTTCAGGCGCCGCATTAGCTTCAGCCATGACGACGTCATTGGCTTCATCGGTGATGTTGGTGGCCGCCTCAAGGTTGTTAACCTCCACTACAGGAGCTTGAGGGTCGGTCACGTTCTCCTCGAGAACAACATCTTGGTGGGACGGGGGTGTAGCAACTCTTTCAACTCTTGGTGCTTCTTCTTCATTGGGTGATCAGCCCACAATGCATCCTGAGCAGTTGGTGCCAGAGGACGACCAATGCTAATGAGTTCGCTATGCGTGAGCACAGGCGATGATACCAATTGGTGCTCGATCTGAGGAAGGACTTCATCATCTTCAACATTGCCGTGAGGACCAATGTCTTCAGCTGTGGTGGGGTCAACAGCTGGATTGTCTTCAGCTTCAGGAGCCTCTGTGGAAGCAGGCTCATGAACTATCAACTGGCGCTCTCGATGTTCAGACGCAGGAAGAGCCACTGAGATTGGCTCTACATTAAGGGGCTCTGTGGGAGCAGCCGGAACTCTCTTCTTGGTTTTGCGTTTCCTGGTTGGAGGAGCATCATCAGTGGTGCCCTTGGTTTTGCACTTTCTGGCTTCAGCTTCAGCAGCCCTTGTTTTCTTTAGTTTTGAAGCGACTGTGGGGAACTTAGGCTTCGAGCCTATCATACTGGCTGGGAAGACAATTGGATGTACTTCCTGCCTTGGTGCTTCGGGTTCTACCACAGTTGGATTCTTCTTCTTCTTGGCTGCCATTCTGGGGTCGATTCCTGGTCGCCCCAAGGCCTTGTGCTTTTCAGCCTCATTATATCCTTGGACACATTTAGCAGCAAGATCCTTCATGCGCTCACGAGAACCTTTGGCTTCTTCGCGTTTGGTTCGGAATGCTTCCTTAAGCTCATGCATCATGGTCTGGAAGTTCTGTATGTCTTCGACATTGAGCTTGGCCATGTGCTTCTTGAACTGAGCCTTTTCATAATCTATCTTATGCTTCAGTTCAACAATCTTCTGAGCTAGAGCCAGCTCAGTAGCAATGGCTCCGTGGAAGGCGATGCTGAGGCCAATGGGAAGCTGAAGATCATCAAAGCTGACATTTGGGCTGACAAACCACTCATCAATGAATGTGTTGATGATTTCAACATCAAAGAGAGGAAGGTCATTGAAGATTTCTGCCTCTTGCTTTCTCTTGATCAACTGCTCAAGAGCGTCATCGCCAAGATCGTCGTCACTGGACAGACCAATGGCGTCATTATGCAGAACAGCAGCAGCGGTCAGTGCTTGGCTGGTGGGTTGCAGGGGCATCTTCACTTTGGAGGGCTTGGAGATGCGTGACAAATCTTCAGACTGCACACTGTGTTCAGGAGGTGCAGTGGCCAGAGGCTTCGCCCGTGAGACCTTTGGTGCTGGGGAAGGCTTTGAAGCTGTATGTTTCTTCAGCTTCTTTGGCTTTGGTGGTGCAGGCGCTTCGTCAGAATCAGCGTCATCTGCAGGTTCATCCACGGCTGTCCCTTGAACCATAATATGAGTGATGAGACCTTCTAGGTTGTAGAAGGGCCCAACAAGATTGGGTTCAGCTTCGCATGTGACATCGGCACGAGGAGCAGAGGGGCTTGGATTGAAGTCTAATCCCCGCGACTTCTTGTTTTCTTTGGCTGAATTCTTGGCAAACTGGAAGTAGCGCTTGAACAGATTATCGTCACGGCACCATAGTAATGAAGATGGGTCTGCATCTGCAGGCTATGGTCCACGGACCATGCAAGGATAGAAGCCTTGTTCAATGGCTTCAGCTCTGGACCTGGGTTGAAGGTTTTTGTACAAGATGTCTCCCCAGGGTCGCTTGATGGCATTCTTCTCAGCATATTCCTGGGTCACGAACCTGTACTTGAACCATTGCTCGGCCCAATATCTTCGAATCCATTGAATTCGTGTCTTGCGCTGACCATAGATTTCTTCGGGGTCATTTTTGTACAGTTCATAAAGATCTTCGGGCAGGTCCGTTGATGTACCCCCACGGTGCTGTCTACCGCCCTTTCTTGCAGATTTCTCTTTTGCCATGAAGTTCAGACTGAAAGGCTTCAACACTGTCAAAGTCTTCCGTCTACTGGTCATACAGGAACTGGCTTCAGGAGAATTTATATGATGTTGTAAGAATTCTGCAAATGAATGCAGACTATGAGAACCAAGGGATTCTCCCATGGACATGTACATGTGACAGCATTAAGGTGCGAGGGAAGGGGAAGAGGTCATATGCATTCTCAGAAGATTTTGAAGATAAATCAGTTTAGAAGACATTGACCTCATAGTGCGAAGACATTCACTCATAGATAGAGAGTTGGTTCCAGATTTGTACGAATCCACGAATAAGTACAAGTGAAGAATCTAACTACTTTGTGAAGCATAAGTGAACATACTAAGCATATTATGAGATGCTGTATGAAATAGATTCAACTTGTGTGAATAGAAACTGCTTGTGGTAGAAAATGATGAATCTAAAGGATCAAAGGGGCCGTAAAAAGGAGGTTTTATTTACCACACGAAGAACTGCTAGACAGAGTGAGAGAGGAGGCCGAGCAGTTCGATCTTCTGTGCCCTAACTTGGCGACGGAGGACACCTACGGCGACGGCGGAGAAGACGATGTCCGCGGCCGGCGTGAAGACGGCGTCGGTGAGGTCGCGGCAGCTAAGCGCTTCGTCGCCGGCGTCATCGAGGTCTAGCGGTGGCGCTAGGGTTTGTGTGAGAGTGGAAGAAAGGATAATGACTGTGGTGAGGCGTGTATTTATAGGGATAGGGACGGCACAGTGTTATTACACAGGTGCCCCTGGCGATTCACATCTGAAGGACACGTGGCTATCATGCAACACATCGGAGGTTGTTCCACATTCCCACGCACGCCTGGATTGTCGGGTGGTCGTTCCCACTTCTCCAGGTTTCAGGTTGAAGGATTTAGCATTGAAAAATAGATTAATGTTTGTCTCTGTGTCTTCTGCTGACAAGGACGCAGAGAAGACAGTTTGATGGTGTCAATTGAATGCATATGATTTGGATAGATAGACTAAAGATAGAAGCATAGAGGGGTTAGGGTCCGATCACATTCACTTAGGTCAAAAGATTCAACGTGAAGACATAGCTATAAGTGAATGTTGTAGAGGACAGAAACCAAATTGAAGATAAACATGAGGCCATGTTAACATTGAAGACAAACAAAATGCGAAGACTTTGCAAATGTAACGCCATGAGAAAAACACTTCAAAGGGAAGAATTTTGGTGGTGGCGTTACCCACCGTATAGGAAATATTAGACTCAGACATGGCGCACAATTATCGTGGCGCTCCGAAGTCAAATTCCATGTTAATATATTCACACTCAAAATGTAAGTCTTCATTGATTGAAGATATACTTTACTTTGTGTGTTGCACATCTAAGTCATCAACATGCATAAGTGTTAGGATGTGTGCCTGATCACAGGACATTTGAGGATTCCAAGATATTTAGCTCACACCGTAACTTGCAAAACCTTTTCTCATCCAAGGGCTTTGTGAAGATATCTGCCAGTTGCTCTTCAGTGTTGACGTGTATGATATCAATATCTTCCTTCATGACATGATCTCTGAGAAAGTGATGACGAATTTCAATGTGCTTTGTCTTCGAGTGCTGAACTAGGTTGTTAGCAATCTTGATGGCGCTTTTGTTGTCGCAGTAGAGTGGCACTTGCTTCAGATGAATGCCATAGTCTTTGAGTGTTTGCTTCATCCATAGAAGCTGAGCGCAGCAAGATCCAACAGCAATGTATTCAGATTCAACAGTGGAGAGAGATACACAGTTCTGCTTCTTTGAAGACCAACATACAAGTGATCGTCCCAGAAAGTGACATGTGCCTGATGTAGACTTGCGATCCACCTTGTCACCAGCATAATCAGCATCCGAGAATCCAACTAGATCAAACTCTGAGCCCTTTGGATACCATAATCCTAGTGTTGGGGTGTGAGCCAAATATCGAAGAATTCGCTTCACAGCTTGTAGGATCGAAAGTATGTCTAGAGGGGGGTGATTAGACTACTTGACCAAATAAAAGCTTAACCTTTTCCCAATTTTAGTTCTTGGCAGATTTTAGCTATTTTAGGACAAGTCAAGCAATCATCACATAATTCAAGCAAGCATGCAAAGAGTATATTGGCAGCGGAAAGTAAAGCATGCAACTTGCAAGAATGTAAAGGGAAGGGTTTGGAGAATTCAAACGCAATATGAGACACGGATGTTTTTCTCGTGGTTCGGATAGGTGGTGCTATCCTACATCCACGTTGATGGAGACTTCAACCCACAAAGGGTAACGGTTGCGAGAGTCCACACAGGGCTCCACCCACAAAGGGTAATGGTTGCGCGAGTCCACACAGGGCTCCACCCATGAAGGGTCCACGAAGAAGCAACCACCCACAAAGGGTCCACGAAGAAGCAACCTTGTCTATCCCACCATGGCCATCGCCCACATAGGACTTGCCTCACTAGCGGTAGATCTTCACGAAGTAGGCGATCTCCTTGCCCTTACAAACTTCTTGGTTCAACTCCACAATCTTGTCGGAGGCTCCCAAGTGACACCTAGCCAATCTAGGAGACACCACTCTCCAAGAAGTAACAAATGGTGTGTAGGTAATGAACTCCTTGCTCTTGTGCTTCAAATGATAGTCTCCCCAACACTCAACTCTCTCTCATAGGATTTGGATTTGGATTTGGTGGAAAGAAGATTTGAGTGGAAAGCAACTTGGGAAGGCTAGAGATCAAGATTCATATGGTAGGAATGGAATATCTTGATCTCAACACATGAGTAGGTGGTTCTCTCTCAGAACATACGAGTTGGAATGGTGTATGTATTCTGATGGCTCTCTCTTCGAATGAAGAGGAGGTGGAGGGGTATATATAGCCTCCACACAAAATCCAACCGTTACACACAGTTTTCCAATCTCGGTGGGACCGAATCAACAAACTCGGTCGGACCGAAAATGTAAACCTAGTGACCGTTAGAGATTTTCGATGGGACTGACATGCAACTCGGTAGGACCGATATGGTTAGGGTTTGGGCATAACATAATCTCGATGAGACCGATTACACAAACTCGGTGAGACCGAATTTGGTAATTAGCTAACCAGAGAGTTGGTCAGGCAAACTCGGTGGGACCGATTTGCTCTTTAGGTGAGACCGAAAAGTTACAAAGGGGAAACACTGAATTTACATTGCAATCTCGGTGGGACCGATTCGCTCTTTCGGTGAGACTGAAAAGTTACGAAAGGGAAATAGAGAGTTTGCAATCCCATCTCGGTGAGACCGAGATCCCTATCGGTAGAACCGAATTGCTAGGGTTTGGCAGTGGCTAATGACAAGTGAAACTCGGTGGCGCCAGATAGGAAGAATCGGTAGGACCGAGTTTGGCTTAGGGTTTTGGTCATATGTGGATATGGGAAAGTAGTTGAGGGTTTTTGGAGCATATCACTAAGCACATGAAGCAAGAGGCTCATTAAGCAACACCTCATCCCTCCTTGATAGTATTGGCTTTTCCTAAAGACTCAATGTGATCTTGGATCACTAAAATATAAAATGAAGAGTCTTGAGCTTTTGAGCTTGAGTCAATCCTTTTTCCTTAGCATTTTGAGGGTTCCACTTTCACATCCATGCCATGCCAATCATTGAGATTTTCTGAAATAATCATCTTGGAATAGCATTAGCTCAGTGAGCTATATGTTGTTATGAATTACCAAAACTACCTAGGGATAGTTGCACTTTCAATCTCCCCCTTTTTGGTAATTGATGACAACATATAGATCAAAGCTTCGACAAATGATAATAAGCATGAAATATATCGTCGCTTTGAGAAGTATGTGATAAGTAAGAGCTCCCCCTAAATTTGTGCATATTTAAAATTTGCTTTGGACTGCAAATGCACAAGGAGTTAGAGTCATGGGTTACTCTTCCATGTCACATACATCTTGGTGGAGCGCTTAAAATGATAAGAATGAAATACATGCACTCATCACCAAGAATAGTGAAAGATCACATAAGATAGATAAGATAATAGCATTAAGCAAGCATTAAGTGTAGCTTATGATCAAGCACATGATCATCAATGTCTCACAAATAATGACGTAGTATCTCAAGCACTCAAAAGCAAACAAGTTTGAAAAACCACCAAATAAAGCAAGAGAGAAAAGCAACACTCTCTCTCTCGAAGCCTATGATCTATACATTTTTCTCCCCCTTTGGCAACAAGTTACCAAAAAGTTCCTAGAAAATGCATAGTACTAGATCGACGCTCAGGCTTGATCTTCTGGTGGTGCTGGAGTCCGGATCACTCCAAGGACGAAGGCTTCTGTAGACGCTGAAGTAGACGCTGGAGTTGGAGCTGAAGTACATGCTGGAGCTGGTGGAACTGAGGCTGTAGCTCGTGCTGAGATGGTGGCTCTTGTGTCAGCAACTGGCACGGCAGACGACCTCGGACCTCGTGGCACTCTGGCAAAGGCATGAGTGGTAGTCCTGCCTCTCCTCTCCTGCATATCATCTTGGAGCTGCTCCACTGCAGTCTGAATCTCCGTTACCTTGACATTCAAGTCATAGAACTTTTGTTCCATGATTCTCTCTAGGCTTGCCTGGTTTTGAGTTAGGGTGGCTAGTCCTTGCTCAATCCGCAGGGTGGATGCAATCAGGTAACCAAGCTGCTCTTGTTTGGTCTTCAAGAAATACTAAGATGCCAAATGCCTCCTCTTGAGTTGGCATCTTGGCAGCTTTCTCCTTCCTTGCCTTCTCCTTCTTTGCGTATGCTTGGGCAGATGATGGCTCGTTCTCAGTCATGACAACTTGATTGTCCTCAAAATCTGGACGGATGGGCAGGTGTTCCTTGTCCAATAAATATATGCTCGTGCCCATCTTGGAGTTAATGAGCTCCTGGATCTGAGGGGCATATCCGCAACTCCTCCTCTGATCTGCTGCATTCCTTTTGATAGTTTCCACTATGAGGCTCATCACCTTGAACTTCTGAGGTACATCAAAAACATGTAGCAAGTTGATAGCATGGCCTCTGATCATCTTGTGATCTCCAGACTTGGGCAATAAGGTGTGCCTCAAGATCCAATTGATAGTTGGCAGCCCTGACAGAAGGTAATGCACAGACCCAAATTTGAAGGTGTCAAGAGCTTCATTGGGAATTTCCTTGTACATATTGGACATAGAGTTATGGTCCATCTTCTTCTTGGCATATATGTCCAAGTCATCATCATGCTCCTCTGGGGCATTAATGATCTGTGCCCACTCAGCAACTGTGGATTTGTACCTTGTACCCTCAGACATCCATGTGATCCTCCCATCTGAATAAAAATGTGTTGTGGAGTAGAACTGCATTATAAGCTCCTCATTCCACTTTGTGAGCTTCTGCCCAACAAAGTCAGCTACTCCACAAGCTATGAAGCTGTCTTGCACTCCAGGATAGTGCTCCTCATTGTCCTTGATGTACTACCAGTCAACCCATCTCATATCACAGACTATTGGCTTCTTATCAAGCAGCACTGTCTCATAGAAGTCCTGTTGTTCCTTAGTGTGGAATCTGTAGTCAACAGCAGTCCTCCTCCTTGAAGCATACGGGTCTGCTTCTCTCCACTTCCTCAGCCCTGAATCTCTCCTGAGCTTCATGTCCTCAGCCACAGGATGCGCATCATTGTGGTCCGGGATCTTGGGCTTGAGCTTTCTCAGAACTTGCTCTTCATCCTCTTCTTCAGCAACAGTCTCAGGCACTGGGGCCTTGTTCTTCTCAGCTGCAGGAATGCTCCTTGTATTCCTCTTTGGTTTTGGCTTGGAGGCAGCTTTGGGCTTAGATGCAGTAGCCCCTGATCTTATGGCATCACCCATCAGCTTGCGTGCCTTGGGTGCTGGTGCAGCTACCTCTTCTTCCTCTTGCTCTTCCATGATGGAAGCCTTTCCTAGCACTCTGGCTACGGTCTTCTTGACCCTTTCCTTTCTTTTCTTTCCCTTAGCAGCAACTGGCTCTTTGGGTGGAGGCTTCTCAGTTGAAGCTCTTGCCTTTGACATGGGCTGCCTGCCTGCTGGCCTTTTCAGCCCTGGCTTTGTGCCTTGAGCTGGCTCAACTCTCTTTGATGTGGCCTCTTCCTCTGCCACATAATCTTCATCTTCGGAATCAGAAGTTCTCTTCTTCCTCTGTCTGGTGGCAGCTTTTGGCAAGTTGCTAGGGGTGCTCCTGCTGCCCTCATCTGAAGAGCTGGAGGGACTAGTGCCCTCACTCATGTGCACCTGCTGCTCTGACATGTTCTGGCTGTCACTTTGATCAGACATGCTGCAAACTCTGACTGCTGACCCTGTGAACAGTTTATAGATGAGGTAGAAAAGATGAGCATCACAAAATGCAGAGATTTTTGCAAAAGAATGATCCAAAAACTTAGTTTTAGTTTCCCACTGAAATCATCTCGGATCTACCGATTTTCAAACTCGGTGGTACCGAAGCAGTTTTGGAACCTAAACTAGTGAACTCGGTAGGACCGAGTCACAGTTCGGTGGCACCGAGACTGCTAGGGTTTCACAGAGTTCCAAAATCGGTCACACCGATAAGTAATTCTCGGTCAGACCGAGTCTCACTTGTGCAATGGCATAAGCCAAATCGGTGGGACCGAGTTTTTCAACTCGGTGGGTCCGAGATGGTTTCGGCGGAAACCTAACCCTAAAATTTTTGAATCAAAGCTAATCTACGGGCGTATTGACTGGATAGGAGTGTTTCAATCGTGGCAAGAATCATGAAGAACACAATGTGCTAGGAATCGGACGGGGAATAGCACTGTGATCGAGTCCATACCCTAGTTCGGCGGAGACTCGCTACGGCGGCAACGGCGGGGCAGAATTCCCGTTGATGGCGACGGAGACCAGCGACTGGAGGCGGCTGGCGGCGAGAAGACGATCCGGAGACCACGTTGGCAGAGCAGGCTATCGCGCGGTCGAAGGGGTTCAGAGAAATTTCCAAATTTTGCCCGTGACTATATATAGCCCGACCCTGTCGGTGTGACCGAGTGGAACAACTCGGTGGCACCGAGATTCATAACTACAGGCAGTTACTAAAACTCGGTGCGACCGAAATGTTCAAATCGGTTGCACCGAGATCGAAAACCTAGATCAACTTAATGATCTCAGTAGGACCGAAAGTGGGGTATCGGTCTGAACGAGAATCATAAAGAGGTTTTGGAAGTTTAAGTCTATGACGAATCGGGGACTCCGAGTGCTCCTCACACAGAGTGGTTCGAATCTGACTTGATCAAATTTTGTGATGCAGCATGAATAGAGTTTGAGACGAGAAAAGCATAGATAGCTAGAGGAGGTACTTAGGCATTCTTGTCCATCCACTTGGCAAAAGAAAATAAAACCAAACAATCAAAACAACAAGTGGATGTCCTCGAATGAGTAAAATATGCAACCAGCATGCTCACACAATAAGATGGCAAATGAAATATGTGGCAAGGCATGCACAACCAATTCTAGCATCTATCAAGCAATTTGCGATGACAAGGTCATCTATATATGAGTATATTGACTTAGGAGTCAAGTGAGAGCACTTGATCATAGGTCATACTCATCGTTTAAGCTCAAGTGGGGTTACCACTTCTACATAAAGCATTGTTGTGTTCACATCTTTAGAGTTGCTTTAGCTCAAGTCTTAGAGTAAAGCTCCCCCTAGATGTGATATCCCCCCTAAGAGGGATGAACTAACCTTGGGTTTTGTCGATGATGACTTCATGTAGATGTTGAAGATGTGGATGCTCAATGTTGATGTAGATCACTTGGAGCTATCCATTTGAGTGAATTGCACTTTCAATACCTACATGGGTTAGTCCCACAAGGAACAAACAAGGATATCCATAGACATAGAGTGATGCACACAAAAGATGATGTCCATGAAAACTTTTAGGTTACCTTGTCCCTTGTCTTACCAACAAGAGGGTTTGTGACTCCTTGAACTAGTGCAAGATGTGGAAGTTGATTGCACTTGTTCTTGCCAAAATGATAAGAGTGAAGTATGTTGGCGGAGTCACCCTCAAGAACTCTCTAGTTCTTCTTCTTTTGGATCCACATCATCTTGATGGGAATCCTTGGAGTTGTAGTCATACTTGATGAAGTGGAACTTGAAGTAGTCTTGGGAATCCACTTGACTAAGGTCTTAGGAGCTTCTTCAAATGCGTCAATTTCTTCTTGAAGCTTGTCCTTGCCTTTTTGCTTGTAGTCTTGTGGTGGAAGATCATCTTGAGCTTGTGTCCCCTTGAAAGAAGTATCATACTTCTCTTGTTGAGGAACAAACTTTGTCTTGGGGTATTGATCTTCTTCCCACTCAACTCCATTGGCATTGAACTTTCGTTCAAAACCAACACCTTGATTCTTCCGGTGCATTCCTTGCTTGCGCACAATTTCCTCGAATTGCTTACTCCCGGCAAGGCTTTTGTACACTCCTTTCTCTATAATTCCCTTCAATAAACTATTTTCTTGCTCAAGTGTAACTTGGCTAAGAGAATCATTAGTGGAATCAAGAGAACTACTAGAAGCAATAATATTGGATTTAGCATGATCATTGTTACTGCTAGAGGAAGAATCTTTCTTGTTCTTGTTACTAGACTTGACTTGAGGCATGTAAGTGGATAAGAGTAAACGCTTGGCAATGTAAGAAGAGATTTTCTTGCGGAGATCATCATTGATTGCTTTTAAGAACTCATGCTCTTGCTCAAGATTGAGCTTTTCAAAGCGTAATTTCTCATGAGCTCTTAAAAGTTCTCGATGATCTTCGAAGATAGTTTCATGAGCTAACTTAAGAGTGTTTAGTTCTTTAGTTAGAGCCTCAATCTTCTCCTTATCATTGTCATTCGTTTTATCTTGATTAGCATGTTTAATTGACGTTTCATCATAGTATTCATCACTAGAGTTGTCAACAAGCAAATCATCACCTAACAAGTCATCTTCATCACTATTGAAATCAACATACTTGGGGTGTGTTACCTTAGGACCTTTGGCCATGAAGCATCTTCCAATTCCTTCATTTGGTGAGTCAAATATGTCGTAGGAGTTGGTTGACACAAGTTCTAGACCGGCAACACCTTCATCTTGAGTATCTTCGGAGTCGGAGTGATAACTTCTCTCGGAGTGGCTGTCGGAGTCGGAGCCGGATACCCATTCACCAACATGAGATTGATGTCTTCGTCTTGTGTAGCTCCTTGATGATTTTTCCTTCCTTTCCGAATCCTTGCTTCTCTGTGAGTATCTTCGTTCATAACGATCATCTCTACTCCTCCTCTCTCTTGGTGGTGATTCTTTGCTTCTTCTTTTTGGAGAATCTTCTCTTCTCTTGTAGGGAGCCGTACACTCATTGGAATAGTGTCCGAGTCTTCCACAACTGTAGCAGTTTCGCTCTCGACTAGAATATCTTTTGTCATTGTAGGACCTTGACTTGAAGCTTCTATCTTTGCTTCTACTCTTGTAGAACTTGTTGAAGTTCTTCACCATTAAGCTCAATTCTTCATTGAAGTCTTGTTTCTCACTTGATGATGTAGGGGCTTCACATGAGGCTTTATAGGCACCACTTGATTTGTTGTGAAGTTCCTCTTTATCCTTAAGTGACATCTCATGAGCAACAATTCTTCCAATCACCTCCGTTGGCTTGAGATCTTTGTAATTGGGCATCATTTGGATCAATGTGCACACGGTATCATATTTTCCATCCAAGGCTCTTAGAATCTTCTTGATGATGAATCTATCGGTCATCTCTTCACTTCCTAAGCCGGCAATCTCATTTGTGATGAGAGCAAGCCTAGAGTACATTTCAGCGACACCTTCACCATCCTTCATCTTGAACTTGTCAAGTTGGCTTTGAAGCACATCCAACTTGGATTCCTTGACGGAGTCGGTACCTTCATGCATATCAATCAAAGTGTCCCAAATTTCCTTCGCATTCTCAAGACGGCTGATTTTGTTGAATTCTTCGGGGCACAATCCGTTGAAGAGAATATCACAAGCTTGAGCATTGTATTGCAACATCTTCAACTCATCCGCGGTAGCTTCATGGTTTGGTTCTCTCCCATCAAAGAAGTCACCTTGCAAACCAACACACACAATAGCCCAAATGGCGGGGTTATGTCCAAGAATATGCATTTTCATTTTATGCTTCCAACTAGCAAAATTAGTACCATCAAAGTAGGGACCTCTACGGTGGTAATTTCCCTCGCTAGACGCCATACTCTCCTAGGTTGTGAAACCAAGGCTATGACCACCAAAGCTATGGAGATCAAAGCAAATGGAGACCAAAGCTCTGATACCACTTGTAGGATCGAAAGTATGTCTAGAGGGGGGTGATTAGACTACTTGACCAAATAAAAGCTTAACCTTTTCCCAATTTTAGTTCTTGGCAGATTTTAGCTATTTTAGGACAAGTCAAGCAATCATCACATAATTCAAGCAAGCATGCAAAGAGTATATTGGCAGCGGAAAGTAAAGCATGCAACTTGCAAGAATGTAAAGGGAAGGGTTTGGAGAATTCAAACGCAATATGAGACACGGATGTTTTTCTCGTGGTTCGGATAGGTGGTGCTATCCTACATCCACGTTGATGGAGACTTCAACCCACAAAGGGTAACGGTTGCGAGAGTCCACACAGGGCTCCACCCACAAAGGGTAATGGTTGCGCGAGTCCACACAGGGCTCCACCCATGAAGGGTCCACGAAGAAGCAACCACCCACAAAGGGTCCACGAAGAAGCAACCTTGTCTATCCCACCATGGCCATCGCCCACATAGGACTTGCCTCACTAGCGGTAGATCTTCACGAAGTAGGCGATCTCCTTGCCCTTACAAACTTCTTGGTTCAACTCCACAATCTTGTCGGAGGCTCCCAAGTGACACCTAGCCAATCTAGGAGACACCACTCTCCAAGAAGTAACAAATGGTGTGTAGGTAATGAACTCCTTGCTCTTGTGCTTCAAATGATAGTCTCCCCAACACTCAACTCTCTCTCATAGGATTTGGATTTGGATTTGGTGGAAAGAAGATTTGAGTGGAAAGCAACTTGGGAAGGCTAGAGATCAAGATTCATATGGTAGGAATGGAATATCTTGATCTCAACACATGAGTAGGTGGTTCTCTCTCAGAACATACGAGTTGGAATGGTGTATGTATTTCTGATGGCTCTCTCTTCGAATGAAGAGGAGGTGGAGGGGTATATATAGCCTCCACACAAAATCCAACCGTTACACACAGTTTTCCAATCTCGGTGGGACCGAATCAACAAACTCGGTCGGACCGAAAATGTAAACCTAGTGACCGTTAGAGATTTTCGGTGGGACTGACATGCAACTCGGTAGGACCGATATGGTTGGGGTTTGGGCATAACATAATCTCGGTGAGACCGATTACACAAACTCGGTGAGACCGAATTTGGTAATTAGCTAACCAGAGAGTTGGTCAGGCAAACTCGGTGGGACCGATTTGCTCTTTAGGTGAGACCGAAAAGTTACAAAGGGGAAACACTGAATTTACATTGCAATCTCGGTGGGACCAATTCGCTCTTTCGGTGAGACCGAAAAGTTATGAAAGGGAAATAGAGAGTTTGCAATCCCATCTCGGTGAGACCAAGATCCCTATCGGTAGAACCGAATTGCTAGGGTTTGGCAGTGGCTAATGACAAGTGAAACTCGGTGGTGCCGGATAGGAAGAATCGGTAGGACCAAGTTTGGCTTAGGGTTTAGGTCATATGTGGGTATGGGAAAGTAGTTGAGGGTTTTTGGAGCATATCACTAAGCACATGAAGCAAGAGGCTCATTAAGCAACACCTCATCCCTCCTTGATAGTATTGGCTTTTCCTAAAGACTCAATGTGATCTTGGATCACTAAAATATAAAATGAAGAGTCTTGAGCTTTTGAGCTTGAGCCAATCCTTTTTCCTTAACATTTTGAGGGTTCCACTTTCACATCCATGCCATGCCAATAATTGAGCTTTCCTGAAATAATCATCTTGGAATAGCATTAGCTCAATGAGCTATATGTTGTTATGAATTACCAAAACCACCTAGGGATAGTTGCACTTTCACAGCTAAGTGATGCGATTCCTTTGGTGCCGCTTGGAATCGGGCACACATGCAAACACTAAGCATGATATCTGGCCTAGATGCACATAAATAAAGCAAAGAACCAATCATGGAGCGGTATACCTTTTGATCGAACTCTTTACCATTGTCGTCGGGCCAGATGGTGTTTAGCTGGCATTGGCGTCATGTAACCTTTGCAGTCTTGCATTCCAAACTTCTTCAGGCAATCTTTGAGGTATTTCTCTTGAGATATGAAGATGCCGTTGCGTTGCTGTCGTATTTGAAGACCAAGGAAGAACTTCAACTCACCCATCATGGACATCTGATATTGCTCTTGCATCATGTATCCAAACTCATCACTGTATTTCTGATTAGTGCAACCGAAGATAATGTCATCCACATATATTTGGCACACAAAAAGTTCACCATCATATGTCTTCGTGAAGAGCGTGGGATCTAGGGAACCAGGTTTGAAGCCTTTGCTCTTCATGAAGTCCTTGAGTGTGTCATACCAGGCACGAGGGGCTTGTTTGAGGCCATACAGTGCCTTGTTGAGCTTACACACCATGTCAGGATGTTTTGGATCTTCAAAGCCAGGCGGTTGTGCAACATACACTTCTTCTTCAATCTTGCCATTGAGAAAAGCGCTCTTCACATCCATTTGATACAGAAGAATGTTATGATGATTTGCATAGGCCAGCAGTATGCGTATAGCTTCAAGCCTAGCCACAGGAGCAAATGTTTCATCGAAGTCAATCCCTTCAACTTGAGTATATCCTTGAGCAACGAGACGAGCTTTGTAACTGACAACTTGACCATGCTCATCTTGCTTGTTGCGATATATCCATTTAGTGCCTATTATATTGTGCTTACGAGGATCAGGACGCTTAACCAGTTCCCATACATTATTCAGGTTCCATGAAGGCTTCATCAACTTTCTTGGGTTCAGATATTGAGACGAATGCGAAGTGCCCACAGAAATTTTCTAGCTGCGTTGCCCTTGAACGAGTGAGTGGAGCTGGTGCATTGATGCTATCAATTATTCTCTCAATATGTACTTCATTTGCAACACGAGGATGAATAGGACGAAGATTTTGCTCTTGCTGATCATTGTCATCGTTAGAAGGATTATCTTCAGGCTGAGCATTGTCTTCAGGTTGATCAGGTGCAGAGATGATAAGTTCCTCTTCAGGTTGAGCTTCAGATGGTATGATTTCTCTAGTTCCCATAAGTTTGATTGATTCACTGAATGGAACTTCATCTAGCACATTTGGCAGGTGCTCTCTTTGCGAGCCGTTAGTCTCATCGAACCGCACATCCACAGTTTCAACTAATTTATAGTGAAAGAGGATGAAGACTCTGTAGGAGTGCGAATCCTTTCCATATCCAAGCATAAAACCTTCATGTGCTTTCGGTGCAAATTTTGAAGTGTGATGTGGATCCTTGATCCAGCACCTGCACCAAATACTCTGAAGTAACTAACATTTGGCTTCTTGCTAGTAAGGAGCTCATAGGATGTCTTGTTCAGAAGCTTGTGAAGATAAACACGTTTGATGATATGGCATGCAGTATCAATGGCTTCAGGCCAGAACTTTCTTGGAGTCTTGTATTCATCGAGCATCGTCCGGGCCATCTCAATAAGTGTTCTGTTCTTGCGTTCCACGACGCCATTCTGCTGCGGCGTGTACAGAGCTGAGAATTCATGTGTGATGCCCAAAGTATCAAGATAAGTGTCTAGGCTAGTGTTCTTGAATTCAGTGCCATTGTCACTTCTGATGTGCTTGATCTTGACGCCATAGTTGTTCATGGCTCGATTGGCGAAGCGTTTGAAGACATCCTGCACTTCAGTCTTGTAGAGGATTATATGCACCCAAGTATATCTTGAATAATCATCAACAATGACAAAGCCATAGAGACAAGTAGTAGTAGTAAGAGTTGAGTAATGAGTGGGACCGAAAAGGTCCATGTGGAGCAGTTCGAAGGGTTGAGTCATTGTCATGATTGTCTTCAAGGGATGCTTGTCCCTCGTCATCTTTCCTGCTTCACAGGCACCGCATAAGTGATCCTTCTTGAACTTGACGCCCTCGATGCCTATGACATGCTTCTTCCTTGCAAGAGTGTGCAGGTTCCTCATGCCAGCATGCCCTAGCCTCCGATGCCAGAGCCAGCATTCAGAAGCTTTTGCTAGAAGACATATGACAAGTTGTGGTCCTGCTGAGAAATCTACCACGTACAAATCATCTTTCCGATACCCTTCAAAGACTAGAGACTTGTAAGATTCCATTAGAACAAGGCAACGATATTTTCCAAATATCACAATCATGTTTAAATCGCAAAGCATTGAGACAGACATTAAGTTGAAACCAAGGGATTCAACAAGCATCACTTTATCCATGTGTTGATCCCTTGACATTGCAACTCTACCTAGACCCAATACCTTGCTTTTACCAGTGTCAGCAAATGTGATGTGACTTTTGTCAGATGGACGTAAAGTTGAGTCCATGAGAAGACTTCGCTTGTCAGTCATGTGATTAGTACACCCACTATCAATAATCCATTCTGAAGCAGCTGGTGTCGTACCCTACAGTGCAGTTAGGGGGATAGGCTTCACGAAGAGAATTGTGAAGCATAAACATTTGATGAGCAAGTGGATTATGAAAGCTTAGATCGAGGTTAGGACTGATAGGGAAAGTAGCAAGCGACTCAGGAACAAAATACATAATAAGACCATTTGGGCATTTGATCTTGCGCCCTACAAGATGTTTAAGGTCCCCAGCTAGCTTCAGACGAATTTGATTCTCGGCTGGAGACCTTTCCCTGCAATAGAGAGTTAAGCTTTCGTATCCACCCACATCTTCAGGGGTGGCTTCGAAGCAATGAGTCTAAGTGCAGCATCTAAGAACTTTGGGTTTGGAGCCCTAGCAAAAAGTCTTGCTGGTGGACAATAGTACTCATAAGAATAAGCAGAGTAGTTCTTGGTCTTATGAACATGGCGGTTTGATGAAACGCGCTCATATTCATAGGCCTGAGTATGGCTTCCCTGCAAAACATTTGCATTAGTGCGACTCAGGTGAGTCCTTTATCTGTATGAAGCCTTTGGACCATATGAAGCCTGTGGTCTGAGGTTTTTCTTCTTCACTTGTGGTGTCATGACGACATTCACAGGAAGATTCTCCAGCAACCTTTTCGGCACCCAAACTTTCTTCATTGGTGGCCCATTCCTGCAGTTAGTACCAATATACCTGGCAAACACTTCACCATTCTGATTCTTAAACAGTTTATAGTTTGCATCAAAGGATTCCTCAATAACAATGGGATTAGCACAATTAAAGCCTGACAGGGTGGATGGATCCACTGAGGGTTCCTTTGCAGCAACCCATGTGGTTTTGGGGCACTGCTCAGGTTTCCAGTAAGAGCCATCAGCATTCATTTTCCTGTCGAACCCAAGACCCTCTTTCCTAGGGTTTCGGTTCAGGATCTGCCTTTTGAGAACATCACATAGTGTCTGATGCCCTTTGAGACTTTTGTACGTCCCTGTTTCAAGCAATGTCTTCAACCTTGCATTTTCATCAGAAATAGCAGTGGTATCCTCAGCAAAGGGGTTAGTTACCACATCAACAGTTGAAGATATTGCAATAGTAGCAGCAGTAGAACATCCAGCAACAGAAGTAGCATTGTCATGCTCAATGCATTTAAAACATGGTGGTTCAAATTCTTCCTAAGCGGAACTGATCTGTTTGCCGTGAAGTGACTCGTTTTCCTTTTGAAGGTCTTCATGAGCCGCTCTCAATTTCTCAAGATCTTGCTTCCTTTGAAGATAATCATAGGAAAGCTTTTCATGAGTTGTTGAGAGCGTTTCATGACGACTTTCAAGTTCCTCATACTTAACATGAAGATTTTTTATGTCTTCAATTAAGGACTGAGATCGAGTCATTTCAGTGTCTAACAGGTCATCGCTTTTGTCTAATAGTTTTTGAATATGTTCCATAGCTTTCTGTTGTTCAGTTGCAATTTTAGCAAGTGTTTTGTAGCTGGGTTTGGAACCACAATCAGAGTCATCTTCACTGGATGTTTGATAGTGAGTAGTGTGTGTGTTTACCTTGGCACCGCGTGCCATGAAGCAGTAGGTGGGAGCAGAGTACTCCTTGTCATTTGCATCGGTGTCGGTGATGAAGTCATTGTCTTCAGTGTTGAAGATGGACTTGGCAACGTATGCTGTAGCCAGACTTGCAATGCCAGAATCGGACTCCTCCTCAGACTCCACCTCCGCCTCCTCAGAAGCGGATTCCTCCTCTGAATCCATTTCCTTGCCAACAAACGCACGAGCCTTGCCAGATGAGCTCTTCTTGTGTGATGAAGACTTTGAGGAAGACTTGGAAGAAGACTTTGAGTATTTCCTCTTCTTCTTGTCGTCAGAATCATACTCCTTGCTCTTCTTCTTGTTGTTGTTCTCATTGTCCCACTGGACACTCAGAGATGTAGTGGCCAGGTTTCTTGCACTTGTGGCATGTTCTCTTCTTGTAGTCATGAGCAGAAGCTTCGTCATTCCTTGAGCTTGATCGTGAAGACTTTCTGAAGCCTTTCTTCTTGGTGAATTTTTGGAACTTCTTCACAAGCATAGCAAGCTCCTTTCCAATGTCTTCAGGATCATCAGAACTGCTGTCAGATTCTTCTTCAGGTGAGGAGACAACTTTTGCCTTCAAGGCACGAGTTCGCCCATAGTTGGGACCGTAGATGTCTCTTTTCTCAGAAAGCTGAAACTCATGTGTGTTGAGTCTCTCAAGTATGTCACACGGATCGAGTGTCTTGAAGTCAGGACGTTCTTGAATCATCAGGGCTAGGGTGTCAAACGAGCTGTCAAGTGATCTCAGGAGTGTCTTGACGACTTCATGCTTGGTGATCTCAGTAGCGCCTAGGGCTTGAAGCTCATTTGTGATGTCAGTGAGTTGATCAAACGTGAGCTGGACATTCTCATTGTCATTTATCTTGAAGCGGTTGAAGAGGTTGCGAAGGACACTGATTCTCTGATCTCTCTGGGTTGAGACGCTTTCATTGACCTTGGAGAGCCAGTCCCAGACTAGCTTGGATGTTTCCAAAGCACTCACACGGCCATACTGTCCTTTGGTCAGATGACCACAGATGATGTTCTTGGCAGTGGAGTCCAGTTGAACGAACTTCTTGACATCAGCAGCGGTGACACCTTCACCAGCCTTGGGAACGCCATTCTTGACGACATACCATAGGTCAACATCAATGGCTTCAAGATGCATGCGCATCTTATTCTTCCAGTAGGGATATTCAGTTCCATCGAAGACTGGGCACACAGCGGAGACTTTGATTATCCCTGCAGTCGACATAGCTAAAACTCCAGGTGGTTAAACCAAATCACACAAAACAAGGGAGTACCTCGCTCTGATACCAATTGAAAGTGCTAGTGATCGACTAGAGGGGGGTGAATAGGCGGTTTTTATGGAAGTCTTCAAAGCATGGAAGTTTCGAAGACAAATGATAGAAATAAACCTATTACCATGCAGCGGAAGGTAGACTATACTAAGCAAGCCATAGTCAAGTATTCAATGAAGTGAAAGCACAACGACTAATAGCAGCTAGGCAGTATAGATCAGGTAGGAAGATAGTGTGAAGCCAATCAGAACAATCGGTCACTCAGTGAAGAAAAAAGATAATGCAATCATACAATGACTTCACCAGAGCCAACAGTAAGTAAAGGAATGGGAAGGTTGAAACCAGTGACTCGTTGAAGACAATGATTTGTTGGACCAGTTCCAGTTGCTGTGACAACTGTATGTCTGGTTAGGGAGGCTGAGATTCAACTCAGAAGACCGTGTCTTCACCTTATTCCCCTTGAGATAAGGACACCCAGTCCTCGCCCAATCACTATGGTAAGTCTTCAAGGTAGACTTCCAAACCTTCACAGACTTTGTTCACCGGCGATCCACAATGACTCTTGGATGCTCAGAACGCGACGCCTAACCGGCTGGAGGATTAACAGTCCTCAAGTGTAATAAGTCTTCAGATCACACAGACAGGAAGACTTAAGTGATGCCTAACACTCTTTTGCTCTGGGTTTTTAGGGCTTTATCCTCGCAAGGAATTCTCTCTCAAAGACTTCGAGGTGGGTTTCTCTCAAACGACAAAACCCATGCACTAATTCTGAGCAGCCAACCGTTTATGGTTGTAGGGGGTGGGCTATTTATAGCCACTAGGCAACCCGACCTGATTTGTCCGAAATGACCCTGGGTCACTAAGGAACTGACACGTGTTCCAACGGTCAGATTTCAAACACACCTGGCAAATTTACTTGGACTACAAGCAAAGCTGACTTATCCAACTCTGAATAAGATTTGCTCTCATAGTCTTCACTCGAAGACATATGATTTTGGTTAAGCATCACTTCAGTCATTCTGACTGGTTCTCTTGGACCCCACTTAACAGTACGGTGGTTCCTATGACTCAACAAAGAAGAAAAAGAACGACAAAACTGCTAAGTCTTCACGCTCCATAGTCTTCACGCGATGTCTTCTCTTGTCATAGTCTTCAATGTGAATGTCTTCACATACCACCTTTGACTTCAATGTCTTCATGCATTTTTAGGGGTCATCTCTGGTAGGAAAACCGAATCAATGAGGGACTTCTACCTGTGTTATCCTGCAATTCTCACAAACACATTAGTCCCTCAACCAGATTTGTCGTCAATACTCCAAAACCAACTAGGGGTGGCACTAGATGCACTTACAGAGGTCGAGAAAGGATGCAATATGTCGCAGATTGGAGGAGATGGATGGGCCCGTTTCCTTGCCCACATGCGTCTTACTGGTGGTGAGTTGATCAACTTCTCCTTCAGAGCAGAAAGACCCAAGCTGGCTGTCATTTATCTCAACCTGGTGGAAGATGACGAAGATGATGAAGATAATGAGGACCCACTCGATGAAGATGATGAGAACCCACTTCATGAAGCCATCATAGCTCAAAGAATGAGGCTGAGCGAGGAGGAGGTGTGCAACCTATGGGACATAATTCCGCCACGTGATGACTTTGTCCGGGTGCCATTCGTGACCCGCCTGACAAGTACCATGGTCGATCGACATTAAATGGTATGTTATATGTACTGCCTGTAGTAAGTTGATGATATATATGCTTTATTGTTATACTTACAAATGCAAATTAATCAATGATATGCTTAGTGAATCCGATGATACGCTTAGTGTAGAGTCCAATGATATGCTTTGTGGAATCTAGTCGATGATATGCTTTAGTGTAGAGTCTGATCACATGCTCTTATTAGTGTAGAATCCAAGGAACTATTAATAGTGTAGATAATCCATATATACTTATTAGTAGAATTCAAGATTAGTTAGCACAAATGCGTAGTACTGTGTCTTTTGATAGTGTAGAAATCTAGACTTAATAGAAATATATTTGCAAGAGTATGTGCGAGGCTATTTATTAATTGATATGTTTTTCTTATTCAGAAATTGCCAAATAACCTATCTGTGATTTGTGGTATCGAGCCTGATGAACAAGGCTCAGCTAGACTATGCCTTACCGCAAGGGGCTCCGTCACCACCTGTACTTACCGAATGGACATAGACGGTCGCACACACTTAAACTCTGTTGGGTGGAAGAGATTCCTCGTTGGCAAGAATCTTCGTGTTGGACAGGCCATCCTAATTACTATCAAGAACACCCACCGGCCAGGCTTGAGGATGATGATCGTCGTCGATATCATCTAGAACTACATATGTGTGTGTGTGTGTGGCTATATCATCTAGAACAACATATGATGATTGTCGTCGATATCATGTAGAACTAGATATGATGATCATCGTCGATATTATCTAGAACTACATATGATGATTGTCGGTGTCAAAACCGGCGGATCTCGGGTAGGGGGTCCCGAACTGTGCGTCTAGGCGGATGGTAACAGGAGGCAGGGGACACGATGTTTACCCAGGTTCGGGCCCTCTTGATGGAGGTAAAACCCTATGTCCTGCTTGATTGTTCTTGATAATATGAGTAGTACAAGAGTTGATCTACCACGAGATCAGAGAGGCTAAACCCTAAATGCTAGCCTATGGTATGATTGTTGTTGTCCCTATGGACTAAACCCTCCGGTTTATATAGACACCGGAGGGAGCTAGGATTACACAGAGTCGGTTACAAGGAAGGAGATCTACATAACCGTATTGCCAAGCTTGCTTTCCACGCCAAGGAGATTCCCATCCGGACACGGGACGAAGTCTTCAATCTTGTATCTTCATAGTCCAACAGTCCGGCCAAAGGATATAATCCGGCTGTCCGGATACCCCCTAATCCAAGACTCCCTCAGTAGCCCCTGAACCAAGCTTCAATGACGATGAGTCCGGCGCGCAGATTGTCTTCGACATTGCAAGGCGGGTTCCTCCTCCGAATACTTCATACAAGATTTTGAACACGAGGATCGTGTCCAGCTCTGCAAAACAAGTTCCACATACCACCATATAGAGAATAACATTTCCATAAATCTAATCTGTTGACGTACCCCGTAGTGTGACATCACACCACAGCCAGGTCTTTATTCGAATCATTTTTCATAACCAATCTCAGCGTGTTTCGCGAGGCGGTTTCCTTGGCACGTCTTGTCGAAGCAGAGATCGTGTCCCCTTTATTATGGGATTCTCATCAATACGGACGTGGGTAACCCAACTGTGCCTATTGGTAGGACTCCTAGATCTTAGGCAAGTCCCAAACGGCCACGAGGAGGACGCTTGATATTCACCCTCTTTATAAAGGGGACAAGGCCTTTTCCTCTCGATCTTAATCGAATCCGCCTCCCGCCTCGAGTTCCAACACCCAAAGCTCAGGTTTAGGCACTTCGGACCTTCAACTATGTCCGAATCCAACCTTCAAGGTCGGTGGATGCCTTCCTCCATCATGGAGGAGGATATCAAGAAGTTGAGAGAGGCCAGATATCTGACCGCCGAAATTTCGCATCGGCTGCCTGCCCGAGGGCAAGTTGTCCCTACTCTCGAACCCAACGAGAGCGTCGTGTTCTTCTCCCACTTCCTACGAGGACTAGGCCTCGCTCTGGATCCCTTTGTTAGGGGTCTTATGTTCTATTATGGGCTAGATTTTCACGATCTGGCCCCGGATTCCCTTCTTCACATCTCGACATTTATTGTCGTATGTGAGGCCTTCCTCCGCATTACCCCTCACTTCGGCATGTGGCTCAAGACCTTCGATGTGAAGACGAAGATGATCGAGGGGCAGCACGCAGCGTGCGGAGGCGCTTTAATAAGCAAAATTGCTGACGCTCCATGGCCTGAGGGTTACTTCCCAGAGGTGTCCAGATTGTGGCAGCGGGAGTGGTTCTACATCACAGCTCCCCGAAGTGCCAAGTGGGTAGCTGCCCCCACCTTTCGCTCAGGCCCCCCGCCACAACTGATGTCATGGATCAGCAGGGGGCTGAGCTGGGGACCAGCCAAGGACGTGCCAATACTGCAAAGTTGTATCCGAGATCTCTTTGAGAGAGATTTCAGTCTGGTTATGGTAGTGCAAGTCATGCTAGTTCGTCAAGTCCAGCCTTGCAAACGTCGGCCCCTTCGCATGTTGGAATTCAACCCGGAAGGACCGCGAGCTATTCAACATTTCCTCGGCATGATGCACGAAGAGATGTACAAATTGTTCTTCGGACCACAAATAATGTGTCCGGACATCACTGAGGATGCAGGTCTGAGCTGCAATCGCCCGGATACCTAAGTAAGTAGCCCCGCATCCGAACACACTGTCTGTTTATTTATCGCAACATTGCCCTAAAAAATCCGCTCTTTGACCCTTGATTGGATAGCGAAGGCAAAGTTGATCAGGTGTTCGGCCCCCCTCCCTGAGACCTCACCAAATCCCGTGCTAACCAGGATGCTGGAGATCGCGCCTTATCAAGCGCCCTCAGGAGAAGATAAAGGGGGGAACAAGGAGGCTAGCGCCTCCGCGAAGGAGGTTAGCCGGGGGGGAGGAACTGAAACTTCCTCTCCCCAGGGACGGAAGAGAACTGCCTCTGAGGACCCGGAAACAATGGTCTCCAAACGGGGGAAGAAATCTCCGCCGGAGGGTCCTACCCTGGGGGATACCCTGGCCGCACTATGCCCTCAAGGGGATCAGCCCTCAACCGAGCTGTAAGTAAAAGGGTACTTAATAATGAAAATATCTCGCTTTACCTCTGAGGAAAATAACCGAGGCATTTATCTTGCAATTCGGATCTTAGCCCTTCTCAGCAGAGCTCGTCTTCAGGGGATCTTCTTCCAAAGATGATGGAGAGCGAAACGCCTCCCCTTGCCATACCGCCTCATGAGGCGGGCGACCCCGAGGTGTCGTCGCGGAGGGTTTCTCTTGATCCGGCAAGGCCAGAGGGTAATCCTATGGCCACCCGAAGTCCTCAGTATCCGGTCTTGAAGAGAGCAATCAAAAGAGTCCGGCACCGTCTGGTGTGCAGTCGAACGTACTGAGGGATCTGCTAGAGCAAGCGGCTATCTCAGAAGAGCACCGCACATTGATGGGTATGGTGATTGAAAGGATTTCGTCCGCCGAAAGCGGGTTGCATGAAGCCTTTATGAGTCTACTAACGGGTTTTGAGGTACACAAAATGATGTACATTTTTGATAGTACCGCACATTTTTAGATGTGCCCTGTGTAGCTAGTAGCCCCTGAGACTCTGGTTGTCGTCGAAAACGGCGGCAAACAAAGGATCATAGTCCCAGGTAATAACCAGACCGCCTTTATGTGCAGGTGGTTGAAGCTCCGGTGGCTAGCCGGACTGATGGGTTTTCCGAACTAAGGCGGCAACTGGATGCGGCAGATGCCGACATCGTGCTTGTTAACAAGCGGCTTGACGAGGCACAGGGTAGGTGATTTTTTGGTGATTGTCACATAATAAGAGCAGCATGATGCCAGTATCTTTAATATGTTGTGACTGCAGATGGAGCTGCCACCATGGAGACCCTTCGGGCGGAGCTTGCCCGAGCCAAGGAGCAAGCAAGGAGTAGCAATGCGGCCGCTTTAAAGGCGGCCGGAGAGTTAAGGGCCGAACAGGCCGCACATTGTGAGAGCAAAGAAAAAATAGCCAAGATGGCTGTAGAGTTAAAAGATGCTGCTGACCGTTACCAGCTTCTTGAAGAAGAAAACCGGGCAAAAGTGACGGACCTGGAAAAGGCCCGGGTGGCTGCCAAGGAAGCCCGCTCCAAAATTAGAGCGACGAAGGAGGAGCTGCATCAAGCTACGGATATTGTATCTGGGAAGCCCTTCTTGTTGCGGACTAAGTTCGGGGATCTGAAGTATGCGCCTCTGGACCGGCTATTGAGTTCTGCGGACGAGTACATGGATTTGGCTGCAAGTGCTGCTGATGCGGCCGAGTACTTCAAGGATCAAAAAGGTCTTGAAGTGGAGAAGTTGTTCTGGTCACAGTTTCACGCTCCAGTCTGTCCGCTGTTGCTGAATGAGCGATTAACCGGTTGGGCTGAGCTCCATAGATTATCCGGACTTGCCATGAGGTCCGTTGTGGATCATCTGTGGCCAGGAGGGCCAAGGCCGAATAGCTACTTTAGCTTAGTGCAACAATTCCTTGGTGCTGTGCCATGCATCGATGTTGTAAAGAGGTCGGCGTGCATAGAAGGCTCGCGGATGGCCCTTGCCCGTGTCAAAACATACTGGGCGGAGATGGATGCCACCACTGTTGCGGCACAGGGTTCGGCCATAGGCCGGGTGGCTGCCGAGCACTACTTTGAAGAAGTTCTTGAAGGCGCTCGTTTGATAGAGGCTCAGTACAGGGTTCGGCCATAGGCCGGGTGGCTGCCGAGCACTACTTTGAAGAAGTTCTTGAAGGCGCTCGCTTGATAGAGGCTCAGTACAGGGTTCGGCCATAGGCCGGGTGGCTGCCGAGCACTACTTTGAAGAAGTTCTTGAAGGCGCTCGCTTGATAGAGGCTCAGTGCTCGAAGAATATTATGTTTAAGTGACATGTATTCCCATTGTAAAAACAATGTTTTATTGAGTTTATCAAGGCTGTATTTATACTTTTGCCCGAAAGTACTATGATGCCTCCTGTGCGGCCGTATATGTATATAACCTGAAAGATGGCAGTCGTCGGCTTCAGCCCCCACGCATATAATGCGGGGGTGTTCATAGAAGACGCATGTTCACACTTGATCCAACGTCTTGGTCCATTAAGGAGGTGATAGCGCAGCGAACTAGGCAATCAGACTATAATGTTTTAACACTTTCACTTAGCGAGAGGAGTTTGGCAGTGGGGCTACTATATAGCCCCTGGTGGCTCCGCGCTCATCCGAATTCGGGGCGCGTGCATGCCTGGCCGAGAAACGGCCCTTCGTTAAGGCGGAGGAATCCTGAAGATTCCGCTAGGTCATCGAGTGGTTGACCAGTCTCACGCTATATCATGACAGTCAGTTTTCGGCTTTCTCTACTGAGGTGCTCGTCCGGATGAACCAGGGCACAATCACAGTAGTTCTCCTGGTGCCGCCTTAGCCGATAGAGCGGAACGTAAGGCAGCAAAACGCAGGAGCCGGGCAAACCCAACATTTGACCAAAGACATGATTCGGAGCTGATGCATATAAGGCCAAACTTGCGACACCGAACACTCCCTAAGGTATTCGGTCTTTATGATGTAAACCGGGCTTACACAGTGCCCTTTGTAATAAGCCCCTGGTGTCCAGGTACGTGCAATCTTCTAACGTGGCCACATGCCAATACGTCAGCATCCTTCTCAATTGTACTGAGAATCCGGGGGATGTGTATCAACAAGAGAGAGTAAAAAAGGTTTAGGCGGGTCTTAATCTAAAAAGAATCCTTGGAACGGGTCCCTGCTGCACGTCTGCGCCTGTGTCTCCGTTGTGCCGTATCCTGGACGGGTGTAGCACGATGGTCATCTATAAAAGAGAGGAACTTAGTTGAAAAGTTGTTGTGCAAAAAGGTAGGTTATACTAAATAAACCATGTACAGTTCAAGATGAGTAAAGTTGAGCCTAATTGTCACTTGTTTACACGCGTTGAGCCCCTTGTATTGAGCTGTACCAGACTCGTCTAACCGTATCCGTGGTCTTAACGACCTGTCAGGTGCTCTAGTTGGTGAGGCCGTCTAGTGTGCGGCTGCCAAGGCGGCCGCACGGTCTTCCGTGCGCAAGGAGCGCTCAATATTTCCATTTACTGTAATGATGCCACGTGGACCGGGCATCTTAAGCATGAGAGAAGCGTAATGCGGTATTGCGTTAAAGCGAGCGAAAGCTTCGCGTCCGAGTAGTGCTTGATAGCCACTTTGGAACGGAGCGATGTGGAAGGTTAAATTTTTGCTGCGGAAGTTATCTGGAAAGCCGAATACAACCTCTGGTAGCAGGGAGCCCGTGCAATGGGCTTCTGGGCCTAGCATTACTCCTTTAAAGGTAGTATTGCTATGGCTAATTTTTGTTGGGTCTATCCCCATTTTGCGGACTATGTCCTGATATATCAGGTTTAAACTACTGCCGCCATCCATCAGGACTCCTGTGAAGTGGTATCCGTCAATTATCGGGTCTAACACCAAGGCAGCCCATCCTGCATGCCGGATACTTGTTGAGTAATCCCGATGGTCAAAGGTGATCGGTTGGGATGACCAGTGGCAGAACTCCGCGGTGATAGGCCCTGGGGCATGTGTCTCCAGGAGTGCCACTTTGTTTCTCCCCTTTATCACGTGTAACACGTTGACTGTTTTGACTTCTAGTGGGAATTTCTTCTGTTCCCCAGTGCTTTGCTTGCGAGGCTCGTCCTCGTCTTCGCTTGGTGTATCATGCCCCTTGTGTTCGGCGTTGAGCTTGCTGGACTGCTTGAAGACCCACCATTCTCTATGGGTATGATTTGCAGGTTTATCGGGGGTGTTGTGGATCTGACATATTTTGTCCAGAATCTTGTTTAGGCTGGACAGTTCGTATCTGTTGCCTTTGGAGGACAACTTTTGCTGACCTGGCCGAGAGCTTCTGAATCCGGTGTTTACCTCCGTGCTCTTCGGGCTGTCTTCTTTATTCTGGCGCTTCTTTTTGCTGCGCCGTGGCTTCCCGTTTCCGTCCCTGACTTCCGATGTACTTGGGTCGCTGGTGCTACATCGGGCTAACCAGCTATCCTCGCCCACGCAAAAGTGGGTCATGAGGCTTGTTAATGCTGCCATTGTTCTCAGCTTTTCTTGGCCGACGTGTCTCGCAAGCCATTTGTCTCGAACGCTGTGCTTGAAAGCTGCTAAGGCTTCGGCGTCCGGACAGTCGACTATTTGGTTCTTTTTAGTGAGAAACTTGTTCCAAAGCTTTCGGGCTGACTCCCCGGGATGTTGAGTTATATGACTTAAATCGTCTGCATCCGGTGGTCGGACATAGGTCCCTTGAAAATTTTCCCGAAAAGCGTCTTCGAGCTCTTCCCAGCTTCCAATGGAGTTTTCGGGGAGGCTTTTAAGCCAGTGCTGAGCTGGCCCTTTGAGCTTGAGGGGTAAGTACTTGATGGCGTGGAGATCGTCTCCTCGAGCCATGTGGATATGGAGGATGTAGTCCTCAATCCAGACCCCAGGGTCTGTCGTTCCGTCGTACGCCTCTATGTTTACGGGTTTGAATCCCTCTGGAAATTCATGGTCCAGCACCTCATCAGTGAAACATAGGGGGTGTGCGGCACCCCTGTATTTGGGAGTACCGTGGTGTTCGGATGTTTGTTGTGTTGCATTGCGTGCTGGAGCGCGCTTGCTTGGCCCATAGATGGATCTGGTTACGCCGTCCTTTTGATGCGAGCCCTCACGTGGATCGCGTACTGGCTTGTGTGCGGCGTCGTTTGCCGCTCTATGTTGGCCACGAGGTCGTCTATCCGACCGGATGGCTGTTTTGTTTTTTGATTGCGGGGGATCTAAGGCCTCCTCATCGAATTCAGGTAGCAGCTTTCGCTTCGGGTAGCTCTTTGTGTGGCGACTACCGCCGTACTTTGCTGCAGTGTTGAGTACTTCACTCCATCTAATTCTGAGTGTGTCTTGTGTAGCCCTGAGCCTTTGCTTCTGATTTTTCAGACTCCTCGCAGTGGCAACAAGCCTTTGATGTTTATTCTGTTGCTCTGGGTGCCTGTCCGGTGTGATGTCTTCCAGACTGTTATCTTCGACGGAGTCGGGTTGTTCGGTTTGATTCTCCGTGTTACCGTGGCCGGACGATGGTTCAATACCGTGTTTGTCGTCCACTGGCTCACCCTGCTCTATCGCTGGGTCTATATGATCGATGTTTCTACCGAGGCGGGATTTGGAGCGGCTCTTACGCTGCCGCTTTGACTGCTTCTCGAGGGAACAACCCTTCACTGCGTCCTTCCATTCCTCGTCGTCGTTTTCTTTGGGTGTGTCCACCATGTATACATCATATGATGAAGTGGGCGTCCAGTGCCCTGTGGGCAGTGGTTCCTATTCGTCCCATGCATCGTCGTCCATACCGTCGATGTCTTCGGAGTCGAAGTCGAGCATGTCGGTCAAATCGTCGACAGTGGCTACTAAGTGGGTGGTGGGTGGGCGGCGAATTTCTTCGTCATCCGCATCCCAATCCTGCCGGACATAGTTCGGCCAGGACTCTCCTGATAGGGAGAGAGACCTTAATGAGTTCAGTATGTCGCCGAAGGGCGAGTGCTGAAAGATATCCGTGGAGGTGAACTCCATGATCGGCGCCCAGTCAGATTCGATAGGCACGGGCGCAGGCGGTTCGGAGTCCATGGGCGGGGAAGAATCCGGCAGTTTGGCATCACGGCTCTCGTGAAGGGTAAGGTCGATACTCGCTCGATCGCCGATGAGAATGCGGCCTCTGTGGCGGGGTCTATCCACCCGTCCCTGGAGGGCGCAATTGGCTCCGAATTGAGGGTCGGAGCGGTCGCCGGTGCAATCTCCCGAACACTGTCCGATGGTAGAGCTAAATCATGCTCATTGTGACCGTGCGGCGCACTCGGCAAGGGCTCGAATCCATCGAAGATCAAGTCTCCGTGGACGTCGGCTGTGTAGTTCAAGTTTCCAAATCTGACCTGATGGCCAGGGGCGTAGCTCTTGATCTGCTCCAGATGGCCATGCGAGTTGGCTCGCAGTGCGAAGCCGCCGAATACAAAGATCCGTCCGGGAAGAAAAGTCTCACCCTGGACTACATCGCTATCGATGATTGAAGGAGCCATCAAGCCTAACGATGACGACACAGAGGAACTCTCAATGAAAGCACCAATGTCGGTGTCAAAACCGGCGGATCTCGGGTAGGGGGTCCCGAACTGTGCGTCTAGGCGGATGGTAACAGGAGGCAGGGGAAACGATGTTTACCCAGGTTTGGGCCCTCTTGATGGAGGTAAAACCCTACGTCCTGCTTGATTGTTCTTGATAATATGAGCAGTACAAGAGTTGATCTACCACGAGATCAGAGAGGCTAAACCCAAAAATCTAACCTATGGTATGATTGTTGTTGTCCCTACAGACTAAACCCTCCGGTTTATATAGACACCGGAGGGATCTAGGGTTACACAGAGTCGGTTACAAGGAAGGAGATCTACATAACCGTATTGCCAAGCTTGCTTTCCAGGCCAAGGAGAGTCCCATCCGAACACGGGACAAAGTCTTCAATCTTGTATCTTCATAGTACAACAGTCCGGCCAAAGGATAATCCAGCTGTCCGGATACCCCCTAATCCTGGACTCCCTCAATGATCGTCGTCGATATCACCTTGCACTGCTTGAGGATGCATGTTGAGTATATATGAAATTATTATCTAGTACTCCCTCCGTTCCAAATTACTCATCGTGGTTTTAGTTCAAATTTGAACTAAAACCACGACAAGTAATTTGGAACCGAGGGAGTACTACCTAGTACCTATAATGCTTTATGAAATTGATATCTAGTAGTACATAGTATCTGGAAATTGCTGTTTATTGAAGCTGAAACGGGGTAGGAAGCCGGGGGGAAATGATGAAAGATATAGCAGTAGCGCAGGGCCAGGAAATCGGGGGAAATGATGAAAGATATAGCAGTAGCGCGGGGCCAGAAAATCGCTACAGCTAATTAGTAGTAGCGTGTTCCAGAAATGCGCTGCTGATACAGTCCATAGTAGTAGCGCGGGTACAGACCGTGATACTACTAACAGTTAGCTGTAGTGCCTTATTGGTAGCGCGCCTGCCCGCGCTGATGATAGCCTCAAAACCCGCGCTACTACTAGGGTTTTCCCCAGTAGTGTTTGGTCGAGATCCAAACACACCCTTAGTACTCCGTCTGTTCCAAAATATAGTGCATATTTTTTTCAAAAGTCAAACTTTCACCAAATTTTATAATGAAAACTATTTATATCTAGAATATCTAACACATAAAATATGAAACTACATCTTATGATGAGTATAATGATATATATGTTTGGCATTCTAGATGTAATTTTTTTCTTTCAAAAACTTAGTCAAAGTTGGTGAGGTTTGACTTCTTAAAAAAATTTATATGCAATACACTATGAAACGGGGGGAGTATTATCCTTTGTCCTAGGGATTGTAAGGTTGCAGACGCTCTTGCGATGATTGGTGCGGCTCTGAACCTCTCCCCCAAGCCGTATGGCTGGGAGAGGCTCCAGAGTTTGTGTGTTCTCTTGTCTGCTTAAATGGAATGAAGAATTCCCATTTCAAAAATAAATAAATAAATAGTACTCCCTTTGGTCCTTTTTATTTCACGTGTTAGATTTATGTTTAGTCAAACTTTGCAAAGTTTGACTAAATTTATACTAGAAAATGTCAACATTTACGATACTAAATATATTTACTATGAAACTACATTTCATAATGCATCTAATAATATTGATTTAACATTGTGAATATTTTCTTTTGAACCGGGCTGTCCCCCTTTCCATTACATAGAAGGGAAATTCTAAGGTCTATTACAAAAAGAGTCCAAGAACATGGAGAAGGGGAGAGTGAGTTCAACGCACTGCTAGGAAACCCACCGCACTCGCCCGCCATCAAAACGAGTGCTATGGGGCGAAAACTTGAGCAGCACCAGCACATCACTAGTACTATTACAAAACAGGATGGAAATCATCATAGAACAAGGATAAACAATTTTTAAGGCTATCACTATGAAGCCACCCCGATGAACAGGTACCAAAAGAATGACGCATATCAAGTTCTGCACCTTCACTTTCCACCCTTGGACGCGTCACAGGCCCTCATCAACAGCAGGGTCCCATTGCAGATCATCTCTGCACCCGCTCGAAGTTGGTTGATGTCGTCTCCAGCTTGTAGACCTGCCCAATACAAGAGAAAATAAACCACCATAAAACCAATCTCAAAAGGAGATTTGATCATCTTTTTCTCAAAGGTAGCTTTGTTTCGAGCCAGCCAGATGGACCAAGTGACTGCCCCCAGCACCACGGTATAGAAAGAGTCATATCCTGGCAGGAAGGAATGACACCAAACAAAGAACTTCCAGTAATTACGAGGACACAAGTCTGTCCCGAGAGTGACCCCAATCGATCGCCAGACAACTTTAGCAACAGGGCAGTCAAAGAACAAGTGTTGAGATGTTTCAATTTGTTGGCAGAAGGAACACACGGGGTTCCCTGGCCATTTACGCTGGCGCATCACTTGCCTAGTGAGCACTGCATCCTGAGAGAGTTGCCAAAGAAAAATCTGGATCTTAAGAGGGAGTTTGGCTTTCCAAATCCATTTGTAATTGCACCGACTAAGAGGTTTTTCTAGCCATTTGTACATGGACTTAGTAGTAAACTTACCTGATTTGTTCAGACTCCAGTAAACTGAGTCTCTGTCGCCTGCCAGATTCATATTATGAACACAGTCTCCCAGCTTCAACCATTGTTTTGTTAACTCGTTGTTAAGTCTTCTGCGAAAGAAGTCAGTGCAGAACACAGACTCCAATTTGTCTACAATGCAGTCCTGTTCTACACAAATATTGAACAGACGGGGGAATTGGTCCATGAATGGGAGCAACCCATTGATAGAATCTTTCCATAACCGAGTCAGGTTGCCAGATCCCGTATTAATCTTCCTGCCAATCATATATAATTCCTTGATTTTTAGAAGATTTTTCCAGCAAGGCGAGTTTGCGACTGTCTAATTACACAGATATCTATCTTTCACAATATCTTACCAAATCATATATAATTCTCCCTCTTGATACTTAATCCTATAATAATGCTTTTTGGAGTAATTCTAGTGCCTTTTCTCTCATAATTTGCAAGGAACACACCAAGAGGGAGAATTCCAACCATAGCATTAAGTATCAAGCCCTCTTTATTCACATATGCCATACCCCACCAACTCGGGCTTAAGTTTCTGTCACTCTCGCAACCCATCGTAAGCGAACCATGAACATATTGCAACACCCTACAGTAGGGGCCCCTCACATTTGCGCGAAAACGGAGGGCACCGTAGGACAGCACCATAAATAAAATATACAATCATACCAACCAAGATCACGATTAACCCATTGGACAAAACGAATCTACTCAAACATCATAGGATAACCATAGATCATTGGGAAATAATATATGGAGTTGAGCACCATGTTTAAGTAGAGATTACAGTGGGGAGAAGAGGTGTTACACCACTGCATAGAGGGGGAGAAAGTTGGTGTTGACGGTAGCAAGATTGTTGATGTAGATCGTCGTCCCGATCGTTGCCCCGGTGGCACTCCGGCGCCACCGGAAGCGAGGGGGAGAGAGCCCCCTACTTCTTCTTCTTCCTTGGCCTCCTCCCCAGGTGGGAGAAGGGTTCCCCCTTTGGTCCTTGGTCTCCATGGCGGCGGAGGGGAGGGAGCCCCTCTGAGATTGGATCCCCCTCTCTGTTCTCTTCTATTTCGTGTTTCTTAGATCTGGCCGAAAACTGTTTCTTATATTCCCGGAGATCCGTAACTCCGATTGTGCTGAGATTTTAACATAATTTTTTCCGGATATAAGCTTCCTTGCGTCTGAAGTAGAGGTCCAATCGACGTACGAGGTGGGCACAACTCACCACCATGGGCCAGGCTCAGGGGTCGTATCCTGGTGGGTTGTGCCCACCACGGGACTCTGTTTGCGGTGATTCCAACTGCCAAAAATCACATATATTCCAAAATAATTCTCCATAAATTTTTATCGCGTTTGGACTTCGTTTGATATGGATTTTCTGCGATACAAAAAACATGCAAAAAACGGGAACTGGCACTAGGCACTGGATCAATAGGTTAGTCCAATAAATCATATAAAAAGTTGCCAAAAGTATGTAAAAGTTGTATAATATTGGCATGAAACAATCAAAAATTATAGATACGATGGAGATGTATCAGCATCCCCAAGCTTAATTCCTGCTCTTCCTCGAGCAGGTAAATGATAAAAAAGATAATTTTTGATGTGGAATCCTACCTAACATAAACTTGATCATATATCTAATCATGGCATGAATATTAAGACATAAGTGATTCAAAGCAATAGTCTATAATTTGACATAAAGACATCAATACTCAGGCATCCAACAAACAATCATGTCTTTCAAAATATCAACACTAAAGAAAGCTATCCCCACAAAGTCATATAGTCTTGTCATGCTATGTCTTCTTAACACAAAGTATTTATCATGCACAACCCCGATGACAAGCTGAGCAATTGGTTCATACTTTTTAACGCGCTTTAGCTTTTTCAACCCTCACGCAATACATGAGCGCAAACCATGGATATAGCACTACGGGTGGAATAGAATATGATGATAGGGGTAAATATAAAGAAGACAAAAGGTAGAAAGTCTCACACTGACGCAGCTAACCAATGGGCTATGGAGATGCCCATCAATTGATATCAACGTGAGGAGTAGGCATTCCATGTAACGAATGCACTAAGAGCTATAAGTGTATGAAAGCTTAATATGAAACTAAGTGGGTGTGCATCTAATCCTATAATGAAAAATTCCCACTAGTATATGAAAGTGACAAAATAGGAGACTCCCCATATGAAAAACATGGTGCTATTTTGAAGCACAAGTGTGGTAAAGGATACTAACAATGCCCCTTCTCTCTTTTTATTTATTTTTTATTTTTATTTTTTTTCTTTTTTTCCTTTTTATATATTTTCTCTCTCATTGTCCGGAGTCTCATCCCGACTTGTGGGAGAATCCTAGTCTCCATCATCCTTTCCTCATAGGGGCACTGCTCTAAAAATGTTTAATGATGATCATCACACTTCTATTTACTTATAACTCAAAAGAAAATAAAAATTACAACTCGATACCTATGACAAAGTATGACTATATGAGTGCCTATGGCATGTACCAGGATATGCAATGATCTAGCATAACATGTATGAAAAATGATGAATGGTGGCTGAGCCACAACTACTGTATTAGCTATATGATGATGCAAAGCAATATGACAATGAATGCTTAAGTCATCAAACGGAAGCGGTGGACTCGGAATGGCCATGGAAAAGCCATAATAGGTAGGTATGGTGGCTGTTTTGAGGAAGATATAATAAGGCTTATGTGTGATAGAGCGTATCATATCACGGGGTTTGGATGTACCTGCGACATTTGCACCACATCTCAATGTGAGAAAGGGCAATGCACGATACCGTAGAGGCTAGCAAATTGCAGAAAGGTAAGAGTGTGTATAATCCATGGACTCACATTAGTCATAGAGAACTCATATACTTACTGCAAAAGTTTATTAGCCCTCGAAGAAAAGTACTACTACGCATGCCCCTAGGGGGATAGATTGGTAGGAAAAGACCATCGCTCGTCCCCGACCGCCACTCATAAGGAAGACAATCAATTATAAATCATGCTCCAACATCATAGCATAACGAGCGACTATACGTGCATCCTTCGGGAATCACAAACCTTAATACCAATATTTTACTAACCACAACCGTTTATTAGTTCCTCCCACATATTCCATCTCTATATCGCAAAACTATTGCAAGGAATCAAACATATCATATTCAGTGATCCATAAGTTTTATGTAGGATTTAATGACTAACCATGCAGTTGACCAATTCCTTTTGACTCTCTAAATAGATATAAGTGAAGCATGAGAGTTTAATTATTTCTACAAAAGACCATGCTATAACAAATATAAGTTAATCAAAAGAGCATTCTTCAAACAACAGTTTTCTATGTGAAGAGAAACAAGCAATCCAAACTTCAAATGATATAAGTGAAGCACATGAAGCATTCTATAAAGCCATACTCAAAAGATATAAGTGAAGTGCAATGAGCATTCTATAAATCAACCATGGACTATCTCATACCAGCATGGTGCATAAAAGAAAAATTAAAACGAAAAGCAAAAGACGCTCCAAGATTTGCACATGTCACGTGAACGAAACAAAACCGAAAACATATCGATACTTGTTCAAGAAAGATGGGATGCCTTCCAGGGAATCCCCAAGCTTAGACGCTTGAGTCTCCTTGAATATTTACTCGGGGTGCCTTGGGAATCCCCAAGCTTGAGCTCTTGCCTCTCATCCTTCTCCTCATATCGAAACCTCCTTGATCTTTGATCACTTCATCCACACAAAACTCAACAAAGAGTTCGGTAAGATCCGTTAGTATAATAAAGTAAATCACTACTCTAAGTACTGTTGCAAACCGATTCATATTTTATTTTTTTTATTTTAGCTATTGTAATATAAATTTTCCATAGCTTATACTACTGATAAAAATCGATAGTTTCATCAAAACGAGCAAAACAATGCATCAAAAACAGAATATGTCTTAAACAGGACAGTCTGTAGTAATCTGAACATTCACCATACCTATGGTACTCCAAAAATTCTGAAAAAATTAGTAAAAATAAAAATTTTCTATAGAAAGACCGTGCAAAAATTTTCAGAACCATTTGACGTTCCAAAAAAAATGTAAAATCGAGCACTACAACCAAAGTTTTTGTTTTGCACCGCACAAACCAATAAGCAATCTAAACATCCTAAAGGCAAATCTTGGCACATTATTTTTATAATACAATGGATTTGTACAAGGGGATAATTATTTTTGTGTGAATCTTCATGAAAAATTCAACATTTTTTCCATGAGCATGAACACAAGTGTTCAAGGTCGACCCTCACTTCTCCAATGCATAACTTCCAATCGTTTCTCTTTTGTGAAAAGGTTTTTAAGTTCCCCTCTATATTTTTTGTTTTTAAACTTTATGAAAGCGCTCAATAGAAATAAATGACACTCTAAAACTTCCGGGTTGTCTCCCTGGTAGCGCTTTCTTTAAAGCCATTAAGCTAGGCATAAGGTGCTCAAGTAATGAATCCACCCGGATCCCAAGGTATATCAAAGCCAATTTTAATTAATAATGATTTGGCATTTAGTAGTGAGCACAAAGCAACATATATCAAGCAATGATGAAGTCTAACTCTCTTCCTATGCATCAGCATGTCATACAAGAACAATTCATGCACATCAAGTAAAGGCCAATGCATAGTATAAGTAATTTCTTGCAATTCTATCGTGTTGGAAACATAAAGAGGCAAAGATATAGTTCCTCTCTCATAATAATTGCAAGTAGGATCAGCAAGCACATGCATATTATATTCATCAAAATCATCATGTGCAACGGTAAAAGGCAACCCATGAATATAATACTTAACAAGAGCAAACTTCTCTGATATAGTGTAGTTGGGAGAATTCAAAAATATAATAGGACTATCATGTGCGGGTGCAATAGAAATAATTTCATTCTTGACATAAGGAACTATAGCAAGTTCATCTCCATAAGCATCATTCATATTGGCATATTGGCCACAAGCATATCAAGCATCATCAAAAAGGGATATTTCAAACGAATCAACGGGATCATAGCAATTATCAAGGCATTCATCCTTCGGTAAGAACGAAGGGAAATTAAGTAATGTATGAGTTGAAGAGTTACTCTCATTAGAAGGTGGGCACGGGTAGCTAATCCGTTCTTCCTCTTGTTGTTCTTCGCTCTCCTCATCATCTTTTTCATCCAATGAGCTCATAGTTTCTTCAGTTTCTTCTTCCATAAACTCCTGCAAAATATTAGTCTTTTCTTGGACGGCAGAGTTACTCTCAATAAATAAATCAACATCATAATTCTATTTATAATTATCATAGCAATATTTTAAGGATAGCAAGATTTTCAGGTCTATAAACTGAATCATCAAAATCTTCAAACTTTTCAAACAAAGATTCAATTTCATAAGCACCCTTAAAAGCAACAAATTCTTCGATTCGTTCCACATCATAATAATCATATATACCTCTAGCATAAGAAGCCAAGGTTTCATTATCATTAAATTCGCATGAATAGGGAAGGTGTGGAACCTCAATCTTAGAGCAACAAGTATAATCACATCTCAAGCATAGATTCCAAGCATACCATTGCAACATGTCAATATGATCCCATAAAAGTTTTCCCTTTTGAGTCAAGCGATAATCCCTAAATTATTCGCGTTGATCCAACGTTACTCCCATTATCAAGTTAAATGGGGTTTTCTCAGGATTATCAAAGTAGTGTGTAATATTTTCACATAACGAGCATTGAGGGTTTTAGGAGGTTCCCCATCTCCATGAGTAGCAAGTACCACTAATTTTTTTTGGTGTTTCGTGTTCCATATCCATAACTAAAGATAGATAACAACTTAGAACAGGAAATAAAAACTACTTAGTGATAAAGCAAACAAGCACACACGAGAATATTCACCCCACGCTATTTCTCCCCAGCAACGGCACCAGAAAAAGGTCTTGATAACCCACAAGTATAGGGGATCGTTTGTAGCCTTCTTCGATAAATAAGAGTGTCGAACCCAACGAGGAGCTAAAGGCAGAGCAAATATCCCTCAAGTTCTAACGACCACCGATACAACTCTACGCACACTTGACGTTTGCTTTGCCGGAAACAAGTATGAAAATAGTTTGTAGGAGTGATGCAAGAACTACTTTGCCAGAACAAAACTAGAAGTACTTTTCAAGATAATAAAAGTTAGGTGTTTAGTAAAAGGGTTTTTGTTAACAAGAAAGTTATTTGTCCCTAGGCAATTGATAACAAGTACCGGTAATCATTCTTGTAATTTTTATGAGGGAGAGGCATGAGATAACATACTTTCTCTACTTGGATCATATGCACTTATGATTGGAACTCTAGCAAGCATCTGCAAGTATTAATGATCATTAAGGTCATGAAACCCAACCATAGCATTAAGTATCAAGTCCTCTTTATTCCCATACGTCATACCCCACCTACTCGGGTTTAAATTTCTGTCATTCTCGCAACCCACCGTAAGAGAACCGTGAACATATTGCAACACCCTACAGCGGGGCCCCCTCACATTTGCGTGAGAACGGAGGGCACCGTAGGGCAGCACCATAAATAAAATATACAATCATCCCAACCAAGATCACGATTAACCTATAGGACAAAACAGATCTACTCAAACATCATAGGATAACCATAGATCATTGGGAAATAATATATAGAGTTGAGAACCATGTTTAAGTAGAGATTATAGCGGGGAGAAGAGGTGTTACACCGCTGCATAGAGGGGGAGAAATTTGGTGTTGACGGTAGCAAGATTGTTGATGTAGATCGCCGTCCCGATCGTTGCCCCGGTGGCACTCCGGCGCCACCGGAAGCGAGGGGGAGAGAGCCCCCCTACTTCTTCTCCTTCCTTGGCCTCCTCCCTAGGTGGGAGAATGGTTCCCCCTCCGAGATTGGATCTCCCTCTCTGTTCTCTTATGTTTCACATTTCTCAGATCTGGCCGACAACCGTTTCCTATATTCTCGGAGATCCGTAACTCCGATTGCGCTCAGATTTTAACATGATTTTTTCCAGATATAAGATTCCTTGCGCCCGAAGTAGAGGTCCAACTGACGTACGAGGTGGGCACAACCCACCACCATGTGCCAGGCTCAAGGGTCGGATCCTGGTGGGTTTTGCCCACCACAGGACTCCGTTTGCGGTGATTCCAACTCCCAAAAATCACATATATTCCAAAATAATCCTCCATAAATTTTTATCGCGTTTGGACTTTGTTTGATATGGATTTTCTGCGATACAAAAAACATGCAAAAAAAAGGAACTGGCACTGGATCAATAGGTTAGTCCAGTAAATCATATTAGAAGTTGCCAAAAGTATGTAAAAATTGTATAATATTGGCATGAAACAATAAAAAATTATAGATACGATGGAGAGTTGATACGTTCATTTTGCATCATGTTTTCTTACTGCTATTTATAATGTTTTATCCATAATAATGCTTTTTGGAGTAATTCTAATGCCTTTTCTCTCATAATTTGCAAGGAACACACCAAGAGGGAGAATTCCGGCAGCTGGAAATCTGGATCTGGAAAAGCTACGTCAGGCCACCTATTTTGCACAACTCCAAATGAGCTGAAACTTCACGAAGATTTTTTATGGATTATTTAAGAAATATTGGAACCAATAAACACCAGAGGTGGGCCACCAGGTGGGCACAACCCACCTGGGCGCGCCAGGCCCCCCAGGCGCGCCCTGGTGGGTTGTGACCTCCTTGGCCCACCTCCGGAGCCCATCTTCTGGTATATAAGTCATTTTGACCTAGAAAAAATAAGGGGAGGACTTTCGGGATGAAGCGCCGCCGCCTCGAGGTGGAACTTGGGCAGGAGCACTTTTGCCCTCCAGCGGAGCGATTCCGCCGGGGGAATTTCCCTCCCGGAGGGGGAAATCATCGTCATCATCATCACCAACAACTCTCCCATCTTGGGGAGGGCAATCTCCATCAAAATATTCGACAGCAGCATCTCCTCTCAAACCCTAGTTCATCTCTTGTGTTCAATCTTGTTATCGGAACTATAGATTGGTACTTGTGGGTGACTAGTAGTGTTGATTACATCTTGTAGTTGATTACTATATGGTTTATTTGGTGGAAGATTATATGTTCAGATCCATTATGCTATTTAATACTCCTCTAATCATGAACGTGTTTATCATTTGTGAGCAGTTACTTTTGTTCTTGAGGTCACGGGAGAAATCATGTTGCAAGTAATCATGTGAACTTGATATGTGTTTGATATTTTGATAGTATGTATGTTGTTATTCCCTTAGTGGTGTCATGTGAACATCGACTACATGACACTTCACCATATTTGGGCCTAAGGGAATGCATTGTGGAGTAGCAATTAGATGGTGGGTTGTGAGAGTGACAGAAGCTTAAACCCCAGTTTATGCGCTATTTTGTAAGGGACCGATTGGATCCAAAAGTTTAATGCTATGGTTAGAATTTATTCTTAATACTTTTCTCGTAGTTGCGGATGCTTGCGGGAGGGTTAATCATAAGTAGGAGGTTTGTTCAAGTAAGAACAACACCTAAGCACCAATCCACCCACATATCAAATTATCAAAGTAGCAAACACAAATCAAACCAACATGATGAAAGTGACTAGATGAAATTCTCATGTACCCTCAAGAACGCTTTGCTTATCACAAGAGACCATTTTGGCTTGTCCTTTGCCTCAAAAGGATTGGGCTACCTTGCTGCATTTTTGTTACTATTATCATTACTTCCTCGTTACAAATTATCTTGCTATCAAACTACTCTGCTACTTACAATTTCAGCACTTGCAGACAATACCATATCGGAAACTACTTGTCATTTCCTTCTGCTCCTCGTTGGGTTCGACACTCTTACTTATTGAAAAGAGCTACAGTTGATCTCCTATACTTGTGGGTCATCAGAAGCTATCAAAGATGCACATAATATCATTTTTAACTATATCCCAACAGCACTGATAAAATTCAGCAGGGATGTTATCAGGCCCTGGGGCCCTGTTGACTTCCATGTCAAACAGAGCAGCTTTGACCTCCTCTTCAGAAAATTCCCTAATAGGATCGTCATTATTCTCCGCTGACAGCTTTTCGTTGTCTACCCAGGTATAAGGATCAAGATGAAATATATTGCCAGGGGCCGGGCGAAACAACTCTTTGTAGAAGCTCGTGGCATGTGCTATTAGATTGTCCGTGCCTTCAATCTCCACGTCCCCACATTTGAGGGCGTGAATGGTGTTTTTTTGTTTACGGCCATTAACTATTTTATGGAAGTAGTCCGTATTGCGGTCTCCTCTCAAGAGACAGCGTTCATGGGACTGTTGAAGCCAGTAAATCTCTTTTGTGGCTAGCAGCTCGTAAAGTTCAACACACACATCAACCTTTCTGCCATAAAGCTCAGGAGGCAAGGGGCCTTCCTCCTCTGCCTCTTCCAACATTTCTAGTTCGATTCTCAGATCTTCTTTATGCCTCTTGGCATGTCCAAATTTTTCCAAACCACATCTTTGAAGTAAGATTTAAATCTCTTGAGCTTAATATTTAGGATGTCAATGGGGTCTGAGGCTGCAACTTTCCTATTCCAAATTCTAGCAACCAGGTCAAGGAATCTATCATCTTTCAACCAGGAGAGATCAAAATGAAACTCTCGGATTTTGGAGGGTTCTCTCTTCTCATCATCAGTGTACACAAGGAGTGGGTCATGGTCAGATAACTCGCTGACCAGTTTCATCATAGAGACCATGGGGAACAACTGCTCCCAGGAATCATACATCAGCACCCTATCCAATTTCTCCATAGTAGGATGAGACCGATTATTTGTCTAGGTATATTTGCCCCCACTCATATAAATCTCTCTAAGGCCAAGAGTATTAATAATGGAGTTGAACAGGTCCATAGACTTGGGGTGCTGCATCTTTTTGTTCTTTTCACCATTATGCCTTAAGATGTTAAAGTCCCCACCCACTATATAGGGTATATCAGTGTTGTGAAAAAAGGAGGCCAATTCCATTAGGAAATCTTCCCTATGCTCCTCATGAGCAGAGACATACACCACTAAGAGGCTCCAGACAATATTTGTATTAATATTTTTAATATTCATCTAGAAGATATACTTGCCTTTGTTGCAACTTAACATCTCGAGGGTGTTACTGTGAATACCACACATGATACCACCAGGCTTGCCTATAGCAGCCAGCCAGGCACCCACTCCCAATGGAAATTATTAAAGGGGTCAGGTCTCCTAATAAGTTTGGGAGAGAAATCTTTCTTCAAAGTCTCTTGTAAACCTAGGAAGTCAATGGAATGGTCACTAATAAGATCAGAGAGGCGGGTAGCCATTCCCTTCTTGCCCACCCCTCTGCAGTTCCAAATGAGACCTCTCATTTGGAATGGTTGGTTTGTTTCCTGGCTCTGGTGGCCCTACCAAGAAGCAGGGTAGAGCCACCTGGCTCAGCATCATTGTCATTCCTCTTTTTCTGACTCCTAGTCACAGGCCTAGGAAGTCTGACATCAGCTTTCTTTCTATTATTCTTTGCAGATTTAGATTTCACTAGCTTATTGTTGACAATCTCATCCTCATCTAGCCAAGTTAGGTTCAAGGGAGTATCTTTACCTAATCCATTAGTGACAAACATATCATCACCCCCTGATCATCATGGGAGTTGATGTTTTTTTCTACCAAATTAACCCTTACAGATTCTAGTTCCCTCAAGATATCAACACAAGTAAAGCCATTATCAGGAATTAACACACCCATCTTAGAAGTATGACTAATAATCTCAGAATCAGCCAAAGTAGCAAATGCATTGTGATTAATAGGGTTGGTGTTACCTTCCATATTTTTGGCATTGGCCAGATGAGTGGCTCTTGCCTCCATGTCCATGTGCTGAAGGTGTGTGTTGTGCTGGCTAAACCGAAGATGCAGCTCAGGCGCAAGTGGTGGTGTAGAAATAATCTCCTCGCAATCAAGATGAGGAAGTTGTATCGTGTAATCCTTGGAGGTCTTCATGTCTGCTTCCACCTCTCCCACCACCTCAAAAATCTGATCAAAGTTAGAAAGAGGAATAGTAGCAGGATCATAGGAAGGTGTAGCAACTACAGTAGTCACCTTCAATGTTTGGTCATAATCAGATCCATGATCATCAGGATCATGTTTGCACTCATCCTTAGTAGAGGCCACCAGAGAATCAGCTTGTTGTGAATAAGTGGCAGCAAGTTCCAGTGCCATCTCCTCGATCAGCAGAGGACCATTAGTACCACTGATCTCGCTCTCTGAGTTGTTGCTGTCCTCAAGGACTTGTTTTTGCTCTTTAGGTGACGACACGCAACAGGCTTTGCCGCCATGATAAGAGGAAGTGTTTCTATTGTCATTCTTCTCAGAGGACTTGTTTTTCTCATCAGGTGGCATATCATCACGTTTGTGCTTGGGCGTCATAACTCTTTGCCCAGCATAGCGTGGGATCTAAACATGTTCTTCTTCCTGGACAACATTCCTCACTAGGACCTCCTCAACTTCATATTGAAAGCGATAAAAGCGTCCCCCAAGCACCCTTCAGCAGAGGTGGTGAGCTTGTCAATGTTGCGACACCCAAGCTTAGCACGAACAGAGGAAGGACGATGGAGACTAGACATATCAATGTCGAGAGTCACCCCAACTAAGCCTCCAACAAAAGCAACATTTTTATCACATCGCTTGTTAGGTGGGATCTCAGTAATCTTAACCCATCCAACCTCCAATAGACCTCTGACTCCGCATCCTCAGACCAAGGGGTAATACGAACAACTACCCCTAAGGATTTAAGAGTTATGTATTCAACAAACACAGCTCTATCCACCTCTCTCTAGTTCGGGAACCGCATCACATACTGATTAGGTGCAATCAGATGAGCTGAGTAGAGCCATCCCTACCCAATATACTTCTCAAACTCGTCTACCAGCTGCTTGGTGGTAATATCCCCCTCTACTATGGTAATGATGACCTTAACAATCCTATCATTGTTATGACTACTAACAGAGTAATCATGGATGTAATGAAATTCTTGCCCCTTGGCTTGGAAGACGCACATCGCAGGTATGCACTCCCAGGAAAGAAAATTAGTACAGGTCACAAAGAGATGACCTTTCTTCTTGCATCTAACACACAGAGCTTGTGGGCAATTGGTAGTATAATGAACCATGAGATTGCAAATTTGACATGATTTAGAAGAAGTAGCTAGAGGGTCAGGATTAGAAAGAGTCTCACGCAGCTTCACAGGAGGAGCAGATTTGTCGGTGTTGTGGAGGGATTTGTCACCCCCATCAGCTCCCCAGCGCTCCTGATGAGCAAGGGCTTCGTGGCTAGCCCCCGCAGCCTTCTCCCATCGATCGAACCCCGTCTCACCAGACCCCTACGGGGCGTTGGAGGAGGAAGCCCCGGCCGTCACCTTGTGAGTTCAGACATGGCTCTCGCGGCCACGCCCTATCCCACCGCCGCCACCTCCTGTGCGCCCGCGGCCGCCTTCATCACCACGATCGCGCCCCTCACCGCGGCCATGGCGGCTAGCACCGAACCCCTCTTCTCTCATCTTGGGAGGCTCGTGGATGGGATCTACCGCGAATTATTAGGAGGAGACGAAACAACTTGAGCAAACGATCTAGAATCCCGACGGATTTTCCCTTCCCACCATGAAAAAGAGGGACGAACCCTAGGTTTCTCTCTCGCAGGCGACTCCCAAAAGTGGAGCAAGCAATCCTCCAGATCTAAAATTGGGGGGGGGGGAGATTGCGGCGCCCAGGTTTATACCAGGGGATGGGACTGAAACCCTAGCCGCGGCCTGTCCATGGCGGTCAGATGCACCATGCCCCACATGTCGCAGATCCGGGCAGGTGGTGCGGTTTTTTGCCGATCGGCGCCCAAGGATCCCCGGTTCGACAGCGGGGAGGAAACCGAGCCGATCCCCACGAACCGCCACCAAACCCTGGGTGTCCTCATTAGAAACGAAATTATGCGCCGCGCCCCTGCGCGATGGCTCGCCGGCGTACCGCTTCCTCAGCGACCAGCCCGAAGACGTGCGAGGTGGAAGGCGATCCCAAACCCTAGCGAAGTGGCAAGGGAAAGGAATGATGTACCCGATGTCGATCACCTCGTCGACGCGCAGAGGTCAACGTGCAGAGGTCAGGTGTCAACTGTGCCACCCCGATCATTGAGCAAGACGATGCGCAACGCATCCTGGCGAAGGAGGAGCACGCCGGTGTCGAAAGTGATGGACCTCGCCGCCATGAGATCTGGGGCGAACGTGACCCGCTATGGCATGTCCGCCATCGCCCGTGTGCAGAGTATGGCTCTCTTGGAAAAGCATCACGGAAGACTCATGTTTTCAGCTACGGGATCTTGCTTCTTGAAGTTAATACTCTTTTCTATAAGTTTAGTCAAAGTAGAGATACTTTGACTTTGGACAAAACTTATATACAGACTGAAAATAACCGAAGGGAGTAGTTGACGATGCTGGGTAGTGCTCACCCGCTCAGGCCAACTGTGTATCATTGTGGGCTCAGCATGTTAAGGGTGCTAACAGTGTTACATTCATGTCGAGTACAAAGCGGCATGAGAGGGGGTACGTGCACCCCTCCCTAAACCAATCTCTAAACTTTTTTTTGAAGCCGCCAGCAACTGCTAGCCATTATATTATAGGGGTAGGGAGCAATATTTACACAGCCGCTGACGCGGTTTGAGGAGAGAAAAAGAAGAGAAATGAAACGAGGGCCAGGCCCCTAAGCCGAAACTTGGATGATCTCTCACGTTGGGTCCCCAAAAGGGGGCTGCAAATATTTCGCTCCCGCCAGTCTCCATGCCTCCAGGGATCCTCTCACTGCCTGGATGACAGCCCAGGGCGCAGCGATCTTCTTGTGAAAAACTCTGCGGTTTCGCTCGAGCCAAATTTCCCATGTGATGAGCATGGTGAGCGACCTGATTCCTTTCTGATGCTCGGTGTGTGTGTTGTCGATGATATGTGCCCAGAACATCTCCGATCTGTCGCCTTTTGGCCAGGTGGTTGGATCAAGAGCAGCGCAGCCGTGCCATCTTGCCGCTGCAGTCCAGATCATCCTTGCCACCGGACAGTGCCAGAGCAGGTGCACTGATAATTCAAGGTTCCGGACGCACAACAGGCAGAAATATTCATTTGGCCATCCGCGCCTTTGCAGCCTATCAGCGCACCATAGCCTGTCTAGCATTAGCAGCCAGGTGAAAAACTTGCAGCGTGGAGGAGCCCAGGCCTTCCAAAACATGTTTACGAAGTCTGATCCTATCCGTCCAGCGAATTGAAGCTTGTAAGCGGCCGCTGCACTATAAGTGCCGGAGAGGCTTGTCTTCCAGGTGATACTGTCCGGGACATCAGGCTGCAGTGAAACCCGGGCCTCGTTGATCATATTCCATAGCCTCCTGAATTCAAATATGTTGGCATCTGAAAGGGGTGGGCGGCGGATGTCGTAAATCCATTTTTGGCCTTGCAGCGCATCCTTGACTATGTGATTCTTGCACCTGCATCGGGCAAAGAGAGAGGGTGCAATCGCCTTTGGCGGCAACGGCCCCAGCCAGGTGGATTCCCAGAAGAGTGCGCGCTCGCCATTGCCAACAGAGACGCTTGTTGCAGCAGCAAAGAGCTGGCGGTCCTGGTCGTCACACGGTAGAGGAAAGCCATTCCATGGCCGGTTAGCCTCATCCCACGACAGCCAGAGCCATCTCAGCCGCAGCGCCCTAGCAAATTTAGCACTATCTAAAACTCCAAGTCCGCCAAGCTCGATCGGGGAGCAGACCGTCTGCCAGCTAACTTTGCATTTGACGCCGGATAGCTTCTCCTCCTGAGCCCAAAGAAAGCGCATGCATATCTTGTCAATGTCCTTCAAGACTCCGGACGAGGCTTTGATTGCGGTGAGTGCGTATGTAGGGATGGCTAGGAGCACAGAGCGGACCAGCGCTCGCCGTCCCGCACAGTTCATCAGCCTCCCCTTCCATCCTGCTAGCTTGGCTTTGATACGATCAAAGATGAACCGGAGGTGCACCTTCTTCAGTCTTCCTAGGGATATTGGCAGGCCTAGATATGTGATCGGGAAGCTTGTTCGCCTTCCTGGAAAACCTTGCAGTATATTGTCTAGATCCAAGGACTGCATTGGATAGGGGTGACAGTGGATTTCGAAGGGTTTACTCGCAGACCCGTTGCCTCCCCGAACTTTTCCAGGATAGAAAGCAAGCAGGAGACCTCCTCATTGCATGGGTTGGAGAAGATGATTGCGTCGTCCGCGTAGAGGCTGATGCGCAGCTTGACGTCGCGCCCAGGGAGTGGCGCCAGGTATCCAAGGGCGGCAGCACGATCTAGAATCCGCTGCAGCATGTCGATGGCAAGGATAAAGAGAAATGGGGAGAGCGGGTCGCCTTGTCGTAAGCCTCTGTGGTGGTCAATCAGCTCGCCCTCCACACCATTTAGGAGGACTGCAGAGGAGGATGACTGCAGGAGCAGAGCGATCCAATCGCGCCATCGTGCAGAGAAACCTAGCTTCTGGAGTAGCTCAAGTAGATATTCCCACGAGATTGAGTCGAACGCCTTCGCTATATCCATTTTGAAGAGTAGTGCAGATTTCTTTCTACGATGCAGGCTGCGAGCGGCATTTCTGACGAACAGAAAGCTATCGTGGATGCACCTAGTCTTCAGGAAAGCACTTTGCGCCGGAGATATGAGACTGCCAAGTTTTGGTGCGAGACGCAGGGAGAGGATCTTGGCGATGAGCTTAGCAAAGGAGTGTACTAGGCTAATCGGTCGATAATGACCGATGTCAGAAGGATCCGGGGCTTTTGGAATTAGCACCACCGTTGCTGCATTGAGGTCTTTGAAACTATGACCACCGTTGAGATCATGGAATTGCTGTAGGGCGCGTATGAGATCAGCTCTCTAAACTTACTCTTCTGTCCATCATCTCTGTTTTTCTTCACGGGAAACAAGTGATTTCATTAATTAATCAAAGATTTACAATCCTTTAGGTTGGTTCACTAGCTTCCATTGGGAAATTTCTAGGCCCGCAGGTTGTGCGTTGCTGACTTCTTCCCACGGCTGCCATACATCATCTCTGTTTGTCCGACCTAAAACGCATGCAATCAATGCAGCCCATATGTATTACTTCCTTCATTTCTAAATATTTATTTTTTTAGAGATTTCAACAAATAACTATTCCCTTCGTTCTTAAATATGTCCTTTTACAAATTTTAAATGAACTACTACATATGAATGTATATAGACATATTTTAGAGTGTACATTCACTCATTTTGCTCCGTATGTGGTCATTTGTTAAAATATTTAAAAAGACAAATATTTAGAAACGGGGAGAGTACATATGAAGAAAAATGAGTGATTTTACACTAAATATGTTTATATACCTCTGTATATGGTAGTTCATTTAAAATATTTAAAAACAGAAGAAGTACGTACTTGCGGGACTATAGGATACACCTACTTGCTCAATTATCTCTGATAAAATACGACAGGAAAAGTGGACTACTCCATCGCTAATCTGAATAAGTATAATACTAGTGTCGGCAGTAGTACAACCATCGGACCGCTGATTGGACGGACCTCAGTTAACTACCTGAGAGATTATCATGGCGCTTAAGAGTTGACGTTCTCTGCTCTAGGTGCAACGTTCACGCGGAGAATCAAATTAATCTACATATGGTTCTGCCATGTCTTACGTGCTCGGGTGTCGATGTGCACGTACCGTGCTACAAACCGGTCCCCCAAAAATTTAGGCCACGTAGGGGTCTTGGAAACTATACGTACGTGGAATATGTTTGACACAGAGGATTGTGGTGAACTGAGCATATCCTCTTGTGTGGAACTAACTTATCATGGTTTAAGTTCTAAACTTGACACTGGTGCTTGTACTTTTTCTGAATTTATTTTATGCTTTTTGGCAGTGTTCGTTTAGTTCGAGGAGATATTTTCGTCGACTATCAAGCCGTTTCGGGTGAGTTCGCCAATCTCAAGATATTGTTCCGATTTAATATGTCTGAGATGCTTACAGGATTAGTGTGTGTGCACGTGCATTTATAGGGATGAATGTAGTGCATATATGTGATCATCTATACTGCATTAAGAATACGAAGGATTGCATGTCTGGTTCACTTTAATTAGTTTTTTTTTTCAAAAAGGGGACTTCCCGGCCTCTGCATTAAAACGATGTATATGACCAAACACTTCAATTAGTTAATCTTTGGGCAGGGAAATTACAATAATAATAATAGTACAATTCGTACACATTTTTTCTTTTGAGTAATTAATAAATGCCCTAAACAAATGCAACGGTGAGACAGAGAGACTTCCTCTGCAAGATATGGAGTAGTATATGAGGCAGACAACATAGATTCTGAGTGTATTCGATGATGTAACCGCGCCAGTGCACAAATTTTAATCGCGAGCGCACCGTTGTCGTCGTGCCGGTCGAGCGCGTATCCATGCACGTGCACTGCTAGGTAGTTTTTTTTTTGAAAGTGCACTGCTAGGTAGTTGAAAGACATAAGTGCCCAAAGATTTCTTTGCCGGCCTACGCTTACCTAATTATTATTATTTCGACAAAATGAACAACCAAATCAATTAACTTCTTCTCGTATCTTCCTTGTATCTCGCTAGCACGAGTATATTATCAAGGGACAGATGTTGTTCCATCCGACGTCGTAGGACGTCGTCGATCGTGGTTACCGATCGAGAAATATTGAAATGGTCTACATTTTTTAATTAACTAACGACAAATGGTTTACGTGTACGTACATGCCAAGCGAACCAACTATGTGTACGAATGTCAAGAAAAAAAAACTGTAGCTATGTACGCGCGTACGCCCGTACGCACGCCCTTATAAAAGGTAGGAGTATATACGTGTTGTTGCTACGAACTCATTGACAAGATCGAAGAGCAATTAGCTAGCCTTTATCGCAAAAAAAAAAGGTAGCCAGCACAAACTTAACTAGAAAGGGGAATTAGTAGCTCCTACGAGTGTTAGCAAAGATGCAGCAGAGAGAGGCGAGGAGGGGAGATCAGGGCACAAGCCTAAGGCGCAGCGGCAATCAGCGCCAGCCTATGCGTGGTCGTAAGTCCTATGTATCTCTTTTTCTTACTTTTCTATGTACTTTCTTGACGTGGTTCTCTTATTTGATTTTGAAAGATTTTAGCTCACCACATTTTCATGAGGTGACCAATTCAATCCATGCATGCGACGTCTCTTTCCGATGGCATATGTACACGCATGTTAGTTTTGTTTTTTCACTTCGGGATACTCCCCTTTTCAAAAAAAAAACTTGTTTCCACATCTCCTTGCCAACTTCTTTTCCGAGTAGGGCTCGTTAGCCCAGCTCGTCAAATTCTTCTGTTAATGATTTCAGATTAAAACTTGGCTTGACTCATTAGTTAACGAGTTTGAATTGAGTCGAGCCAAGTTATGAGCTAACTAAGTTCGTCTGATTTTTTTCCTCTAAGAAAGTTATAACCATTTGCATAAGTTATTACCGTAATTTGCATATGACTTTTCGTTTATCTACTTTAACTCTATTTATTGCCTTTTTGGCTCTTCATGCAGAGGGAAATACAACAATGGTAGGTACTCCAAGGCGACAACCTTCAACCATGGAAGAACATACTACTACCAACCAAGGTCCCAATCGTGGGAACAACACAATAGGTTGTAAAACGATACATGGGATGGAAGTGTGGGGAGTTCTTATTTTGTTTTGAAGGATATATGAATATATAGTCAAATATTTTGGTAGAGACTATGTTTTTTATTTCATGTTATTCTATGTTTTTCTCCTTTTCCAGTTAATATCATGCATAGTCTCTACTCATGAAAACACCATCACCAATAAGTGGATATAACGATATTAACTGAAATCGTTATATTTGAGGTCCTTGTAAAGACTTTACTTTTATTTATTTTTATGTAAAACATGATCCAATCTTTGTGTGTACAAATATATGTGTCTTATTATGCAAAAGATAAAATGGAACTTTATAAAATATACAATATCGTTTTACTTTTTGTGTTTGTTTCAAACACTAAATACTAAGATAGATGTATGCAAATAACCTCTATAATTTCATATACACGTACAAATTTTACAAAAGAAGCTCACAAGATTTCCGTAACTTACTATATCTTACCTCTTCACATGTCTTCCAATTTATCTTATTTTACTTCAAAATTGGAATTCATTTGTTTGTCTTCATGAAGGGGGGAATGCTCCATCCTGGGGTGGAGGTGGCCATCTGAGCACCCCCCAAGCTCAAGTTCATCATACCATTATAGCTCCATCCCTCCAAACCAACACAGTGGGTAAGTGGATGTAAGAAAGTTGGAATGTTATGTTTTTTTGTCCTAGCAGAGACTTATTTGCTCTTCTAAAATTTATAAGAAATGCAAAGACTTATAGGAGTCTCTCTGGCTACAACATATGTTTTATTCTGGTAGAGACTCATTGCGTCTTTCAAAACTTGTGCTTTCTCTCGTCATGCAGAGTCATCATACACACCTAGCATCAACTCCTGAGAACAACACAACAACTAGTAAGTCTTTTCTTTGAAAAAAAGGGTGGGCGATTTTATTTTAATGTAGTATATACTCCCTCCGTCCGTTGAAGAGTGTACGTCTACAGATTTTAGGACAAATTGTGGAGTGAAGTAAAAAATGTATTGGAAAGCTGCAAGCCATCATCTCTCTCTTCTTTAATTACCCAACCCCCAATGAGCTAAGTGCATGCACAAATTAAGAAGACCATATGTAGATTGTTATTGGTCTTGATTACCGTGAGATTAGAGAGAAGTATTTTTTTTCTACTTTAAAGTGCATTGGGAAGATAAAAGTACACTCTTTTATGGACAAATTTTGAAGCTAAAAAGTACGCTCTTCACCGGACAGACAGAGGGAGTATATTTTTACTTAAAAAGAATGTAAGGTTCTGTCGCATGTCAATCTTTCATCCAACCTCCCCATGTACCTTCCTATTTTGATATTTTCCCCATCTCTGACCCCCCTCCCCCCCCCCCCCCCCCCCCCCCCCCCCCCCCCAAAAAAACCTGTTTTCCCTAAAAACCACATTAATTATTCCATGTTTTGTTCACTTGCCAAATAAAAAAGCATGTTTATTTGGTAAGAAAACAAGTTCTTACCAAGAAAATTTCTATGAAAACATTTATATCCTGTTGCAACACACAGACAATTGTCTAGCAGGAATAAAACATGCAAGTTTTTTACATATTTCGAAGGCGATATACAAGAAAAAAAAGTAAGAATCCCCTAGGATGTTGCTTCTGAAGTTCTTTGGCTACCGCAAGCGGCCAAGGTTTCTAGCGGAGGTATGAATGAATAAATTAATACACGAGTCATACCATACCTAGGGAGCACAATATCAAGTTTGGATTCCTGTTGACAAGATGAATATCAAAGTCCATTTATGTTTTTAGTGTTGGGGAAGATCGAAGGCACGAGAAGTTTAGACCCGTCCCATTTGACCAAGCGACGTTGTAAAAATCTGTCGTGGAGCGAGTCGCCTAAAGGGATGCATGTAGCATCGTACTAGAGATCCTTTGTCGTCGTCATCGTCTGTTCATGGTGAGCACGCACCCAGAAACCACCTAGCATAGTCCTTTTTCCTTTGTGAGCAGACTTCGCCTTTGCTCTTGTGAATTAAATTATGGCAAATGCCATATGGATCCTCTTTGCAGCACATAACTTATTTGCGACTTATAGCACATATTTCATTTTGTAATGCGTGTTTTGATCCAAATCCCAAGATATGTAACGAAATCCCTTCTATCAAAATTAGATATAATTGACAAACGTTTTCCTGTGCAACATCTATATATAGTTTCATGAAAATATCTCCTCACCGGTATATAGCTATATGAGTACTGGAGTACATATTAAACCTACTTCATGTATTTCTAAATTGTTTTTGAAGCACATGTATTTTTAAATTGTGTAGATGCACTAACCGTTGGACCAGAAAACATAGCTATCCATGTGCCCGGTGAAAATCCGCGTGAGTGTGGTCTCTCAAATCTGCTTTTCCAGCCATGAAGAGTAACCCAAGTCCGGTGAAGAAACGAAACTGCTTCATAGACGACACTTTGGTGGACGATGCCAAGACGATGGTTAATCCAACGGACAGGGGCTGTTTAGGCTTGGGCTTGAATGGTTGGATATGACATGTCATTTGTGTTTCGTGTAGTAACCGTCGTGTGTGAAGCAGTAGACACAAGCAGGCACCGCTGTTGACCGTACGTGTAGTGCAAATAAATGCATATATGTGCTGCGCGTGAACAATATATGTATGTACTGCTCACATGCGCACAGTGAGGATGGTTTATCTGTAATTTATACTTGTAAGCATTGTCTATCTGTAGTTATACCATATACTATAATGGTAAGCTGTGCATGAATGATGTATACTTGCGAACCAACCTGTGGTTGGATGGTGAGAGGGACTGTGGTATCCCCAGCTCACCAGGGTTCAAATTCTGGTGCTCGCATTTATTTCTGGATTTATTTTAAGATTTCCGGCGATGCGCATTTAGTGAGAGGAGATGTTCCTGTCAACGACGAGGCGCCTACGGTGACTTCATAAATCTCAAGATGATATACCGGCTCAGTCTTTCGAAGGTGATCATAAAAATAGGGTGTGTGTGTGTGCGTTCATAGGGTGAATATATGCGCGTGTAATATGAGCACTTGTGTCTGTACTGATGTTCAAAAAAGAAAGAATGATATATACTTGGTAAATAGTAAAATATCTCAGTAAAGGGTGTTACTGTTCACCGGGCTCAGATGAGCCCGGGCACCGAAGGGGATTATCGAAGTTATACTGTATGTACTACTAATCGCTATCGATTGTATCGAAGACTTTCTCTTGCATCATCTCCGTGTTTGATCACAACCTAACGCAAGATACTCGTAGTAGTTGCTATAATACAGTATGACACGAGTACTATCCCGGACAGTTATGAATCCGTCATGACTGGTGATTTGGACAGACATGCGTGTCCTGTGCGAGCATGCGTGCGCGTCGACAGAGTTGACATCCCTCCAGTACAGCCAAAACAACGCAGAACGTGATTTGACGTGGTGGGCGTGTTGGGGTGTCAAACCGGCAGGCTGGGGGATGGAAAAGTTGACAAAGCTTACACAGGAGATAATCGCGTATCTCGCACGCCAGTTAATGCAATGTAATGCATGCGGACACGTATCGCGAATGGAAGAAACTTAAACAGACTGAGCTTTGGGCATTAATTGTCACGCGTATGGTCTTGTATTCTTGTTAGCTTGAAAAACTTTGTTATAGGGGTATTATGGAACAGAGTGGTAGAGCAAAGCTAGCTAGCTAGTTAGTAGCACGAGGAATGATGGAATATTCCCATGCATGACGCATCCGCACGAGTGCACGTACGTGCTGCCGTGGTGGTGCTGATTAGCTGGTCCTGTCTCGAGCAAATTTATGGTTGAGCGTTGAAGATATCCTAACACAATATATTTCTAAGTCGTCTTGTCCAAGTAGTCGTACAGGCAATTATGGGTCCATCATGACTAGCCACGTGACTTGCACAGACATGCGTGTCGTGTGCACAGCTAGCTAGTGCAAGCATAAGTGCGTGTCAGACCTATCTCGATTAATATTGAACGATGTAGATGAGATAGATCCAGTCAATGCGAGAGTGAGGGGATGGGGTCGGAGATAGATCTAGATAGAGAGGGAGAGAGAGTTGATATCTCCAGCAGGCACAGCCAAACAAGGCGGAGATCGGGTGTCAAACTGGCCGGGCCGGACGGCTAGGGTGGAAATTTTAACCAAGCTTAATTTTGGGCGTTAATTATACCATAACGGTTGCATGTGATGCCTGCGGACACGTACATACGTTGTACTATCGCGAATGGAAGAACATTAATTGTCATGTGTATGGTCTTGCATTCTTACTAGTACCTTGAGAAAGCTAGCTATCGCGACTTTTTATCATGTTTACAGACGAATGATCCAATATTATTTCTGACTAACTAGATGAGATTGTTTCGACCTAGGTTTTAAATCCATGAATCACGCATCTGCACGAGTGCACGTACGTGATGCCATGTTGGTGCTGATTGACTTTGACTGCTGCTAGCGCGAGCTCACACACCGTGGCGAGCGCCTACTTATCCATGCATGTACACACTGCACCTGTCCAGGTCGACAAATTTTGTTAATTGCAGAGCTTTGACCTTATCGGTTATACATTTATGTACTGTGCATAGGCGCCTGCTTGTGTGTGCTCGTACGCCTATATAAGAGCAATGGGCTCGCTAGGGCAAACTTAATAGAGAGGGGAATCAGCACCTACGAGTATTAGCAGGATGCCAGAAGAACCCAGGCGTAGCAACAATCAGCGCCTCCAGCCTATACGTAAGTTTTCTCGCCCTGGTTCTTTTTCTGTGTCATCTCTTGTTATCCGTCCGATGTTCCAAGATTTCCAGTCCATCACATTTTCCTTGAGGTGATCAATCCATGCGTACGTCTACACGTTTGCATATATAAGTGCGTGCGTGCGTGCTTGTCGGATTCAGGGCTCCACAGAACCTTAAGAGATTCGAACACTGAGCTGCGTACGAAGAATTCCTTCTCCCCAACCTGCCAGCCCAACGATTCCATGGCCTAGCTCGACGAACCCAAGGGACAAGAGACACATCAGTTTATCCTGGTTCGGGCCACCTTGCGGTGTAATACCCTACTCCAGCTTTGTGGTGGATTGCCTCGAGGATCTGAGGATGAACTGGTACAGTGGATGAACAGCCTCAGGAGGTGAGGTGTTCTTGAGCTCGATGAGCTGGTGGGTGTGAGGATGGTCTGAATGATCCGACCCCCTCTATGGTGGTGGCTAAGTCCTATTTATAGTGGCATTGGTCCTCTTTCCAAATGTAGGCGGGAAGGGATCCCACAACGGCCAAATTCAAAGGGAGACAACTAGTACAAACTATCCTGACAAAAGTAGTCTTTGCCTGCAAAGGCTCTGGTGATGACGCTGTAGTGGGCTCCGCGATGACCTCCGTCCTGCTGTCCTGGCGGTCTTGGTCTTGTTGCACCAATATGAAAACATTTGTCTGATTCCTCGGGACTCCGCGCCCGCGCTTGCTTCCTTGGCACCAAAGAGGAAACTGGTACGTTGCGCCCGCTGGCGCCCGTCTGGCCTTGATCGTCATGGCTCACGTCATGTGAACCTCGCGAGGTGCACCTTGCCATGATATCTCCGCTCCTCGGGAGGCAGCCTAGTGAGGCCGCCCCCTAGGAAGGTCTTGGCGTCGTCCACCACGCGAGGCTTGGCCCCTCGCGAGGGTCTTGAGTCGTTGTTACTGAAACTGGGCCGTACCGGGCCGCTGATGGAGCCACACTGTGGGCCGCAGGCAGGCAAGTCTGGGTACACCCGTTCCCAGGACGCCGACAGTAGCCCCCGGGCCCAAGGCGCGCTCAATCTTGGCTTCGAGACGAAGCCAAAGGGCAAGTGCGAAGTGCCACAGGCACCAACCGCCTGCGGCCTTAGTCGACGCGTGGCGATTGATGGGACGTGGGCGTCTCCGCTTCCCCACGCTGCCTCGGCAACCGTCCGACTTGATGATACTCCGCTGCATGCAGAGAAAAATCATCATTATGTGCGATCATGGAGGCCGGCGGTTGGCCTCCTCCTGGCTATAAATGAGGGAAGGGGCGGAGCCCCCCTTTCTCATCTCAGTCTTCTCGCAGTCCGCTCCTTCTTCTTCCTCTTGGTCCCTCCATCCTACTATCTTGCTGAAACATCCATGGCGCCGGTCAGGAGATTTTCCGCAGCAGAAAAGGGAAAGACCCCCCTCGTGGAGCCTGAGCTGCTTCCGCCGAAGAAGAGGTCCCGGCGCCCTCACGACGCTGGGGCAAGGCTAGAGGTGACGCGGCCCTGGTACGAGCGGCCACCCCCTGGCTTCCCACTTCCTCTATATGCTCGGGGCGCCATGCTTGGGAGAAGGCAGCAGCGTCCCACACCGCATGAGCCGCGAGGACCAGGATGGGGCCGCGCGGCCGTCTGTCTTGCGAACCCACGCCGAGGCCTCCTCGCGTGAGTTCGTGCTGTGTGCGGCGATGCCTGCACGCACGTGGATCCGGTTCCCGCAGTTCTTCGCCGAAGAGATGCCGCCGAGGGGGGGGGGCGCTTGAGCTGTGGCTGCAGCATGTTGGGTGCTGCAGTCTAGCCACGGGAGCGGAGGTCAAGGTCGTCTCCCCCGGCAAGATCTTCATGACTCGTGGATGGGGCGAGGTCGCCCGCGCCTATCGCACGGAGGGGGCGCTCGCCATCCATTTCGAGTATGACAGCGCCTCCACACTGTTCTTCAAGGTCTTCGACGAGGAAGGCCGACGCCTGGAGTGCTGCCCCGAAGGAGACCGTCAGCAGGTAGAGGCGACAGGCGCAGTGCCTGCCGTGGGTCCTGTCGATGGCTCCTCCAGCAGCAGCGATGACTCTCGGGAGTCCAGCGACTCTCTTGAGCCTAGTGAGTCTCCAGAGTCGAGCGACGACAGCTACGTTCCCCCGAGCTCCTGCCATGCCCGGAGCGCCGCGGCGGCCTCTGCCCGGCGCCGACAGTGATCTGGATGGGGTTGGCGCCGGCCTCACATGGCCCACAGTTGACAATGGCGTCAGCGGCGGTGCCCGTAGTCGGGGCCTCTTGAGGCTGTTCTTCTTTTGTTCCCTGTGAGGAATCGAAACGAACCCCGAGGGGGTATGTAAAGAACCTGTAATGCTTTTGTTCCATAGCTTATTACTCTTAACATGAGATTGTGGCTGCGAGGGCCCGCGAGCTTGTCGAGGAGAGGAGCCGGAGCCTCCTTGGGCGTGCGTTCTCACGCGTCTTCAGTCATCTTCAGAACCTCGACCCCCACTTCGACTTTGACGCCGCCATAGCCTCGGTGCCTGGGGCTATCCGGGAGAACCTGTCGCACTGGGTGGACAATCACGTGGAAGCCTTGATCAGAGCGTTCGCCACCGAGGACGACGCGGTGGTGGTTATGACGGATGAAGATGGCGTGGATGAGGACGACGCCAGTGACAGTGCAAGCAACGCATACGAGAGCGACCAGGGCGATGCTGGAGGCAACACGTCCAGTTGAGCCCGTATTCCTTAGCGTGAACCTGCATGCAAAGACTTGGATACGGCCTCGTAGGGCGTGGGAGCATTTTGGAGGGGCCCCCAGTATATGTAAATTTATGTTCTGTCTTTTAAGCCAGATCCGAAATGTGCTTTTGCGAGCTTGTGAGCCCCTGAGCAGGGTTGTCGCTGAGACTTATCTTGATCCTAGAAAGCCTTGAATGGGTTCTGGGGTTGCTGATGTGCCTTCCTCCTGAGGTGAGGCCTCAGAAGCTCGCGAGGCTCTGGACCTCCTAAGGAGTCAGTGGATCCATTCGAGAGGGCCATGCCAGGAGCATCTAGCGGACCGTGGCAGGATGCGCACGCGGCAATGCTGCGGCGCGTGCACTCTTGCCCCGAAGGGGTCCTATCCAGGCTGCCTAGACATGCCCAACACGGCGTGCCGACCATCCCCCGAGCCGTGGGGCACTCGTAAGAGGGGGGTCGGAGGCACGAGCCTTAAAAACAAAGCACGCGACCAGGACGGAATAAAACCGGCAGAAAACCAGAGAAAAACTCCCCATAATTTTAAATAACATAGAAGAACTTCAACTCTCAATCCAAAAGGAAGAAGGCGAATAAGTTACAGATAAAGGGGGTAAAGGCAAACAGCCGCGTCCGGTACTTAGCTAGTATTCTTGTCTTCTCACTAGCGCGGAGCTAAGTGCTTTCACTAGATGTGATTATAGTCATTGGGGGACAGTGTCGACGGCCAGCGAGGAGCATGGTGCTTCCACTTGGACGTGGACGGGAGCTCCCGAGGCTGAGGGGCGGCACACTGGAGACTCCGGGGCGTGTACAACCCCACTCATTATTAGGCGAGAGTGTCACGAGCGGAGACCTTCACAGGTGTGAGCCTTGCTTCATATCGCCTGACGAGGGCCCCACCTTGCGCCTCTGCCGACCATCGTTGGGTCGTCCAGAAACCATGACGAGACCAAGGGGCAAGGGGGACGCTAGCGGCGCCCTCGGCGACCATGGGCCCTCTGTCAGGGGGAAGGGCTCACCAGGCCCTCTAGGCTGTCGGTTGGCAGGAAGAAGAAAGGTCCCGACACACCCCTACCTGGCGCGCCAAATGTCGGATTCAGGGCTCTGCAGACCCTTGAGAGGTTCGAACACTGGGGTGCGTACGAAGAACTCCTTCTCCCCAACCTACCGCCCAACGATTCCACAACCTAGCTCGACGAACCCAAGGGACAAGAGAAACAACAATTTATCCTAGTTCGGGCCACCTTGCGGTGTAATACCCTACTCCAGCTTTGTGGTGGATTGCCTCGAGGGGCTGAGGATGAACTGGTACAGTGGATGAACAGCCTCAGGAGGTGAGGTGTTCTTGAGCTTGATGATATGGTGGGTGTGAGGATGGTCGGAATGATCCGATCCCCTCTCTCGTGGTGGCTAAGTCCTATTGCTTTCTTCACCCATTCCATTAGCTTAGCACCCGATCATTTAGTATGTTGCTATTGCTTTCTTCATGACTTATACATGTTCCTATGACTATGAGATTATGCAACTCCCATTTGCCGGAGGAACACTTTGTGTGCTACCAAACGTCACAACGTAACTGGGTGATTATAAAGGTGCTCTACAGGTGTCTCCAAAGGTACATGTTGGGTTGGCGTATTTCGAGATTAGGATTTGTCACTCCGATTGTCGGAGAGGTATCTCTGGGCCCTCTCGGTAATGCACATCACATAATCCTTGCAAGCATTGCAACTAATGAGTTAGTTCTGAGATGATGTATTACGGAACGAGTAAAGAGACTTGCCGGTAATGAGATTGAACTAGGTATTGAGATACCGACGATCGAATCTCGGGCAAGTAACATACCGATGACAAAGGGAACAACGTATGTTGTTATGCGGTCTGACCGATAAAAGATCTTCGTAGAATATGTAGGAGCCAATATGAGCATCCAGGTTCCGCTATTGGTTATTGACCGGAGACGTGTCTCGGTCATGTCTACATTGTTCTCGAACCCGTAGGGTCCACACGCTTAAGGTTTCGATGACAGTTATATTATGAGTTTATGCATTTTGATGTACCGAAGTTTGTTCGGAGTCCCGGATGTGATCACGGACATGACGAGGAGTCTCGTAATGGTCGAGACATAAAGATTGATATATTGGAAGCCTATATTTGGATATCGGAAGTGTTCCGGGTGAAATCGGGATTTTACCGGAGTACCGGGAGGTTACCGGAACCCCCCGGGAGGTATATGGGCCTTAGTGGGCTTTAGTGGAAGAGAGGAGAGGTGGCCAGGGCTGGGCCGCGCGCCCCTCCCCCTAGTCCGAATAGGATAAGGAGAGGGGGGCGGCGCCCCCCCTTTCCTTCTCTCTCTCCTCTTTCCCCCTCCCGAATCCTATTCCAACTAGGAAAGGGGGGCAATCCTACTCCCGGTGGGAGTAGGACTCCTCCTGGCGCGCCCTCCTCCTGGCCGGCCGCACCCCCCCTTTGATCCTTTATATACGGGGGCAGGGGGCACCCCTAGACACACAAGTTGATCCACGTGATCATATTCCTAACCGTGTGCGGTGCCCCTTTCCACCATAGTCCTTGATAATATTGTAGCGGTGCTTAGGCGAAGCCCTGCGATGGTAGTACATCAAGATCGACACCACGCCGTCGTGCTAACGGAACTCTTCCCCGACACTTTGCTGGATCGGAGTCCGGGGATCGTCATCGAGCTGAACGTGTGCTAGAACTCGGAGGTGCCGTAGTTTCGGTGCTTGATCGGTCGGGCCGTGAAGACGTACGACTACATCAACCGCGTTGTGCTAACGCTTCCGCTGTGGTCTACAAGGGTACGTAGATCACACTCTCCCCTCTCGTTGCTATGCATCACCATGATCTTGCGTGTGCGTAGGAATTTTTTTGAAATTACTACGTTCCCCAACAGTGGCATCCGAGCCTAGGTTTTATGTGTTGATGTTATATGCACGAGTAGAACACAAGTGAGTTGTGGGCGATATAAGTCATACTGCTTACCAGCATGTCATACTTTGGTTCGGCGGTATTGTTGGACGAAGCGGCCCGGACCGACATTACGCGTACGCTTACGCGAGAACGGTTCTCCCGACGTGCTTTGCACAAAGGTGGCTAGCGGGTGACAGTTTCTCCAACTTTAGTTGAACCGAGTGTGGCTACGCCCGGTCCTTGCGAAGGTTAAAACAACACCAACTTGACAAACTATCGTTGTGGTTTTGATGTGTAGGTAAGATTGGTTCTTGCTTAAGCCCGTAGCAGCCACGTAAAACTTGCAACAACAAAGTAGAGGACGTCTAACTTGTTTTTGCAGGGCATGTTGTGATGTGATATGGTCAAGACATGATGCTAAATTTTATTGTATGAGATGATCATGTTTTGTAACCGAGTTATCGGCAACTGGCAGGAGCCATATGGTTGTCGCTTTATTGTATGCAATGCAATCGCGCTGTAATGCTTTACTTTATCACTAAACGGTAGCGATAGTCGTGGAAGCATAAGATTGGTGAGACGACAACGATACTACGATGGAGATCAAGGTGTCGCGCCGGTGACGATGGTGATCACGACGGTGCTTCGAAGATGGAGATCACAAGCACAAGATGATGATGGCCATATCATATCACTTATATTGATTGCATGTGATGTTTATCTTTTATGCATCTTATCTTGCTTTGATTGACGGTAGCATTATAAGATGATCTCTCACTAATTATCAAGAAGTGTTCTCCCTGAGTATGCACCGTTGCGAAAGTTCTTCGTGCTGAGACACCACGTGATGATCGGGTGTGATAGGCTCTACGTTCAAATACAACGGGTGCAAAACAGTTGCACACGCGGAATACTCAGGTTATACTTGACGAGCCAAGCATATACAGATATGGCCTCGGAACACGGAGACCGAAAGGTCGAGTGTGAATCATATAGTAGATATGATCAACATAGTGATGTTCACCAATGAAACTACTCCATCTCACGTGATGATCGGACATGGTTTAGTTGATTTGGATCACGTAATCACTTAGAGGATTAGAGGGATGTCTATCTAAGTGGGAGTTCTTTAAGTAATATGATTAATTGAACCTAAATTTATCATGAACTTAGTACCTGATAGTATCTTGCTTATTTATGTTTGATTGTAGATAGATGGCCCGTGTTGTTGTTCCATTGAATTTTAATGCGTTCCTTGAGAAAGCAAAGTTGAAAGATGATGGTAGCAATTACACGGACTGGGTCCGTAACTTGAGGATTATCCTCATTGCTGCACAGAAGAATTATGTCCTGGAAGCACCGCTGGGTGCCAGGCCTGCTGCTGGAGCAACACCAGATGTTATGAACGTCTGGCAGAGCAAAGCTGATGACTACTCGATAGTTCAGTGTGCCATGCTTTACGGCTTAGAATCGGGACTTCAACGACGTTTTGAACGTCATGGAGCATATGAGATGTTCTAGGAGTTGAAGTTAATATTTCAAGAAAATGCCCGGATTGAGAGATATGAAGTCTCCAATAAGTTCTATAGCTGCAAGATGGAGGAGAACAGTTCTGTCAGTGAGCATATACTCAAAATGTCTGGGTATAATAATCACTTGATTCAATTGGGAGTTAATCTTCCAAATGATTGCGTCATTGACAGAATTCTCCAATTACTGCCACCAAGATACAAGAGCTTTGTGATGAACTATAATATGCAAGGGATGAATAAGACTATTCCCGAGCTCTTCGCAATGCTGAAAGCTGCAGAGGTAGAAATCAAGAAGGAGCATCAAGTGTTGATGGTCAAAAAGACCACTAGTTTCAAGAAAAAGGGCAAAGGGAAGAAGAAGGGGAACTTCAAAAAGAACAGCAAGCAAGTTGCTACTCAAGAGAAGAAATCCAAACCTGGACCTAAGCCTGAAACTGAATGCTTCTACTGCAAGCAGACTGGTCACTGGAAGCGGAACTACCCCAAGTATTTGGCGGATAAGAAGGATGGCAAGGTGAACAAAGGTATATGTGATATACATATTATTGATGTGTACCTTACTAATTCTCGCAGTAGCACCTGGGTATTTGATACTGGTTCTGTTGCTAATATTTGCAACTCGAAACAGGGACTACGGATTAAGCGAAGATTGGCTAAGGACGAGGTGATGATGCGCGTGGGAAATGGTTCAAAAGTCGATGTGATCGCAGTCGGCATGCTACCTCTACATCTACCTTCGGGATTAGTATTAGACCTAAATAATTGTTATTTGGTGCCAGCGTTGAGCATGAACATTATATCTGGATCTTGTTTGATGCGAGACGGTTATTCATTTAAATCAGAGAATAATGGTTGTTCTATTTACATGAGTAATATCTTTTATGGTCATGCACCCTTAAAGAGTGGTCTATTCTTATTAAATCTCGATAGTAGTGACACACATATTCATAGTGTTGAAGCCAAAAGATGCAGAGTTGATAATGATAGTGCAACTTATTTGTGGCACTGCCGTTTGGGTCATATCGGTATAAAGCACATGAAGAAACTCCATACTGATGGGCTTTTGGAACCACTTGATTATGAATCACTTGGTACTTGCGAACCGTGACTTATGGGTAAGATGACAAAAACACCGTTCTCTGGTACTATGGAGAGAGCAACAGATTTGTTGGAAATCATACATACAGATGTATGTGGTCCGATGAATGTTGAGGCTCGTGGCGGATATTGTTATTTTCTCACCTTCACAGATGACTTAAGCAGATATGGGTATATCTACTTAATGAAACACAAGTCTGAAACGTTTGAAAAGTTCAAAGAATTTTAGAGTGAAGTTGAAAATCATCGTAACAAGAAAATAAAATTCCTACGATCTGATCGTGGAGGAGAATATTTAAGTTACGAGTTTGGTGTACATTTGAAACAATGTGGAATAGTTTCGCAACTCACGCCACCCGGAACACCACAGCGTAATGGTGTGTCCGAACGTCGTAATCGTACTTTACTAGATATGGTGCGATCTATGATGTCTCTTACTGATTTATCGCTATCGTTCTGGGGATACGCTCTAGAGACGGCCGCATTCACGTTAAATAGGGCACCATCAAAATCCGTTGAGACGACGCCTTATGGACTGTGGTTTGGCAAGAAACCAAAGTTGTCGTTTCTGAAAGTTTGGGGCTGCGATGCTTATGTGAAAAAGCTTCAACCTGATAAGCTCGAACCCAAATCGGAGAAATGTGTCTTCATAAGATATCCAAAGGAAACTATTGGATACACCTTCTATCACAGATCCGAAGGCAAGACTTTTCTTGCTAAATTCGGAAACTTTCTGGAGAAGGAGTTTCTCTCGAAAGAAGTGAGTGGGAGGAAAGTAGAACTTGACGAGGTAACTATACCTACTCCCTTATTGGAAAGTAGTACATCACAGAAACCTGTTTCTGCGACACCTACACCAATTAGTGAGGAAGCTAATGATAATGATCATGAAACTTCAGAACAAGATACTACTGAACCTCGTAGATCAACCAGAGTGAGATCCGCGCCGGAGTGGTACGGTAATCCTGTTCTGGAAGTCATGCTACTAGATCATGATGAACCTACGAACTATGAAGAAGCGATGGTGAGCCCAGATTCCGCAAAATGGCTTGAAGCCATGAAATCTGAGATGGGATCCATGTATGAGAACAAAGTATGGACTTTGGTTGACTTGGCCAATGATCGGCAAGCAATTGAGAATAAATGGATCTTCAAGAAGAAGACTGATGCTGACGGTAATATTACTGTCTACAAAGCTCGACTTGTCGCAAAAGGTTTTCGGCAAGTTCAAGGGATTGACTACGATGAGACCTTCTCACCCGTAGCAATGCTTAAGTCTGTCCGAATCATGTTAGCAATTGCCGCATTTTATGATTATGAAATTTGGCAGATGGATGTCAAAACTGCATTCCTGAATGGATTTCTGGAAGAAGAGTTGTATATGATGCAACCAGAAGGTTTTGTCGATCCAAAGGGAGCTAACAAAGTGTGCAAGCTCTAGTGATCCATTTATGGACTGGTGCAAGCCTCTCAGAGTTGGAATAAACGCTTTGATAGTGTGATCAAAGCATTTGGTTTTATACAGACTTTTGGAGAAGCCTGTATTTACAAGAAAGTGAGTGGGAGCTCTGTAGCATTTCTGATATTATATGTGGATGACATATTACTAATTGGAAATGATATAGAATTTCTGGATAGCATAAAGGGATACTTGAATAAGAGTTTTTCAATGAAAGACCTCGGTGAAGCTGCTTACATATTAGGCATTAAGATCTATAGAGATAGATCAAGACGCTTAATTGGACTTTCACAAAGCACATACCTTGACAAAGTTTTGAAGAAGTTCAAAATGGATCAAGCAAAGAAAGGGTTCTTGCCTGTGTTACAAGGTGTGAAGTTGAGTAAGACTCAATGCCCGACCACTGCAGAAGATAGAGAGAAAATGAAAGATGTTCCCTATGCTTCAGCCATAGGCTCTATCATGTATGCAATGCTATGTAGCAGACCTGATGTGTGCCTTGCTATAAGTCTAGCAGGGAGGTACCAAAGTAATCCAGGAGTGGATCACTGGACAGCGGTCAAGAACATCCTGAAATACTTGAAAAAGGACTAAGGATATGTTTCTCGTTTATGGAGGTGACAAAGAGCTCATCGTAAATGGTTATGTTGATGCGAGCTTTGACACTGAGCCAGACGATTCTAAATCGCAAACCGGATACGTGTTTACATTAAACGGTGGAGCTGTCAGTTGGTGCAGTTCTAAACAAAGCGTCGTGGCGGGATCTACGTGTGAAGCGGAATACATAGCTGCTTCGGAAGCAGCAATGAAGGAGTCTGGATGAAGGAGTTCATATCCGATCTAGGTGTCATACCTAGTGCATCGGGTCCAATGGAAATCTTTTGTGACAATACTGGTGCAATTGCCTTGGCAAAGGAATCCAGATTTCACAAGAGAACCAAGCACATCAAGAGACGCTTCAATTCCATCCGGGATCTAGTCCAGGTGGGAGACATAGAGATTTGCAAGATACATACGGATCTGAATGTAGCAGACCCGTTGACTAAGCCTCTTCCACGAGCAAAACATGATCAACACCAAGGCTCCATGGGTGTTAGAATCATTACTGTGTAATCTAGATTTTTGACTCTAGTGCAAGTGGGAGACTGAAGGAAATATGCCCTAGAGGAAATAATAAAGTTATTATTTATTTCCTTATATCATGATAAATGTTTATTATTCATGCTAGAATTGTATTAACCGGAAACATAATACATGTGTGAATACATAGACAAACAGAGTGTCACTAGTATGCCTCTACTTTACTAGCTTGTTAATCAAAGATGGTTATGTTTCCTAACCATGGACAAAGAGTTGTTATTTGACTAACGGGATCACATCATTAGGTGAATGATCTGATTGACATGACCCATTCCATTAGCTTAGCACCCGATCGTTTAGTTAGTATGTTGCTATTGCTTTCTTCATGACATATACATGTTCCTGTGACTATGAGATTGTGCAACTACCGTTTGCCAGAGGAACACTTTGTGTGCTACCAAACGTCACAACGTAACTGGGTGATTATAAAGGTGCTCTACAGGTGTCTCCAAAGGTACATGTTGGGTTGGCGTATTTCGATATTAGGATTTGTCACTCCGATTGTCGGAGAGGTATCTCTGGGCCCTCTCGGTAATGCACATCACATAAGCCTTGCAAGCATTGCAACTAATGAGTTAGTTGTGAGATGATGTATTACGGACGAGTAAAGAGACTTGCCGGTAACGAGATTGAACTAGGTATTGAGATACCGACGATCGAATCTCGGGCAAGTAACATACCGATGACAAAGGGAACAACGTATGTTGTTATGCGGTCTGACCGATAAAGATCTTCGTAGAATATGTAGGAGCCAATATGAGCATCCAGGTTCCGCTATTGGTTATTGACCGGAGACGTGTCTCGGTCATGTCTACATTGTTCTCGAACCCGTAGGGTCCGCACGCTTAAGGTTTCGATGACAGTTATATTATGAGTTTATGCATTTTGATGTACCGAAGTTTGTTCGGAGTCCCGGATGTGATCACGGACATGACGAGGAGTCTCGAAATGGTCGAGACATAAAGATTGATATATTGGAAGCCTATATTTGGATATCGGAAGTGTTCCGGGTGAAATCGGGATTTTACCGGAGTACCGGGAGGTTACCGGAACCCCCCGGGAGGTATATGGGCCTTAGTGGGCTTTAGTGGAAGAGAGGAGAGGTGGCCAGGGCTGGGCCGCGCGCCCCTCCCCCCCTAGTCCGAATAGGACAAGGAGAGGGGGGCGGCGCCCCCCCTTCTTCTCTCTCTCCTCTTTCCCCTCCCGAATCCTATTCCAACTAGGAAAGGGGGGGAATCCTACTCCCGGAAGGAGTAGGACTCCTCCTAGCGCGCCATATCCTGGCCGGCCGCACCCCCCCCTTTGATCCTTTATATACGGAGGCAGAGGGCACCCCACCCCTAGACACACAAGTTGATCCACGTGATCATATTCTTAACCGTGTGCGGTGCCCCCTTCCACCATAGTCCCCGATAATATTGTAGCGGTGATTAGGCGAAGCCCTGCGACGGTAGTACATCAAGATCGTCACCACGCCGTCGTGCTGACAGAACTCTTCCCCGACACTTTGCTGGATCGGAGTCCGGGGATCGTCATCGAGCTGAACGTGTGCTAGAACTCGGAGGTGCCGTAGTTTCGGTGCTTGATCGGTCGGGCCGTGAAGACGTACGACTACATCAACCACGTTGTGCTAACGCTTCCGCTGCAGTCTACAAGGGTACATAGATCACACTCTCCCCTCTCGTTGCTATGCATCACCATGATCTTGCGTGTGCGTAGGAATTTTTTTGAAATTACTACGTTCCCCAACAGGCACCAAAGAAGAAACTGGTACACTGTGCCCGCTGGTGCCCGCTTGGCCTTGGTTGTCATGGCTCACGTCATGTTAATATCGCGAGGTGCACCTTGCCTTGATATCTCCGCTCCTCGGGAGGCAGCCTAGTGAGGCCGCCCCCAGTGAGGTCTTGGTGTCGTCCGCCTCGCGAGGCTTGGCCCCTCGCGAGGGTCTTGAGTCGTTGTTGCTGAAACTGGGTCATACCGGGCCGCTGATGGAGCCACGGCGTGGGCCGCAGGCAGGCAAGTCTGGGTACCCCCATTCCCAGGACGCCGACAGTGCTTTGTTTCGAATGGGGATTACACATGTTTTAAAAAATATGTCTTGTTTCCACATCCTTGTCAAATTTCTTTGAGTGATTATCTTTTTCGAGAGTACGCCAAGATCTTTTGGGTGATTATTAAACTCTATCTTTGAGAACTCAGTGTCTCTCATGGCCTCAGAACTTGAGAGTTCGCCTTCCCCGTGGTGCCTCACGATCCTTCTTCCACAAGGAAAGATGACAACTACTATTTTATGTTCATGTATTGTTTCTCTATTATTTCATCTTTTACACATCTACTATATTATTTTTGTACATTTTGATTTTCTATTTGAAGCTGTTTTTCTTTTGGCATATATATACCATATGTATGTTTAGCCTGTTTTGAGCAAAATCCAAGGTTTTTTGTAGTTGTTGCGAGAATCCAAGGTTCTCCGTGCATCAAAGTCTACTACCCGAGTTCGACATGGTGATTTTTTTATTCATGTGAAGAACAATTATATTTAGCGGACCCTTGCAACTAACTATAAAAAACACACTAAATCTGACGCAATTGACTTTTTTTTGGGAACCATATGCATCTGCAATGATCTTGTACAGTTGCATTTTTCTCTATATAAGGATGCAAAAGCAGTTTGCACAAGTTATTATAATGTAATTTCACACATGATTTCAGTTTTTATCTATGTTAACTCTATTTGTTGCCTTTTCTGTTCTCTACAGCAACAGTAGGTTCTGCTAGGCGACAGCCTCCAATCATGCAGGAACATGATACGTCCATTTTGCATCATGCTTTTATATTGATATTTATTGCATTATGGCCTATTATTACACATTATATCACAATACTTATGCCTATTCTCTCTTATTTTATAAGGTTTACATGAAGAGGGAGAATGCCGGCAGCTGGAATTCTGGACTTGAAAATGAGCAAATATTAGAGACCTATTCTGCGCAACTCCAAATGTCCTGAAACTTCACGGAGCATGTTTTTAAATATATAAAAAATATTCGGCGAAGAAAGTACCAGAGGGGGGCCACCAGCCAGCCACAAGGGTGGAGGGCGCGCCCCCCGTCCTTGTGGGCCCCCTGGCAGGCCTCCGGTGCCCATCTTTGGCTATATGGTGTGTTTTGACCTGAAAAAAATCAGAAGGAAGCTTTCGGGATGAAGCGCTGCCATCTCGAGGCAGAACCTGGGCAGAACCAATCTAGGGCTCCGGCGGAGCTGTTCTGCCGGGGAAACATCCCCCGAGAGGGGAAATCAAAGCCATCGTCATCACCAACGATTCTCTCATCGAGAGGGGGGTCAATCTCCATCAACATCTTCACCAGCACCATCTCATCTCAAACCTAGTTCATCTTTTGTATTCGATCTTGGTCTCAAAACCTCAGATTGGTACCCGTGGGTTGCCAGTAGTGTTGATTACTCCTTGTAGTTGATGCTAGTTGGTTTATTCGATGGAAGATTATATTTTCAGATCCTTAATGATAATTAATACTCCTCTGATATTGATCATAAATATGTTTTGTGAGTAGTTACATTTGTTCCTGAGGACATGGGAGAAGTCTTGTTATAAGTAATCATGTGAATTTGGTATTCGTTTGATATTTTGATGAGATGTATGTTGTCTCTCCTCTAGTGGTGTTATGTGAACGTCGACTACATGATACTTCACCATTATTTGGGCCTAGAGGAAGGCATTGGGAAGTAATAAGTAGAGGATGGGTTGCTAGAGTGATGGAAGCTTAAACCCTAGTTTATGCGTTGCTTCGTAAGGGGCTGATTTGGATCCATATGTTTCATGCTATGGTTAGGTTTACCTTAATTCTTCTTTCGTAGTTGTAGATGCTTGCGAGAGGGGTTAATCATAAGTGGGAGACTTGTCCAAGGAAGGGCGGCACCCAAGCACCGGTCCACCCACATATCAAATTATCAAAGTAACGAATGCGAATCATATGAGCATGAAGAAAACTAGCTTGACAGTAATTCCCATGTGTCCTCGGGAGCGCTTTGCATTATATAAGAGTTCGTCCAGGGTTGTCCTTTGCTACAAAAAGGATTGGGCCACCTTGTTGCACCTTGTTTACTTTTATTACTTGTTACCCGTTACGATTTGCCTTATCATAAAACTATCTGTCACCGATAATTTTAGTTCTTGCAGAGAATACCTTGCTAAAAACCACTTGTCATTTCCTTTTGCTCCCCGTTGGGTTCGACACTCTTACTTATCGAAAGGACTACGATAGATCACATATACTTGTGGGACATCAAGACTCTTTTCTGACACCGTTGCCGGGGAGTGAAGCGCATTTGGTGAGTGGAATTTGGTAAGGAAACATTTATATAGTGTGCTGAAATTTACTGTCACTTGTTACTATGGAAAATAATCCTTTGGGGGGCTTGTTCGGGGTATATTCACCTCAACCGGAAGAACAAAGAGTTGCTCCTCAACCTACTGCACCTACTGAAAATATTTATTATGAAATTCCTTCGGGTATGATAGAGAAACTGTTAGCTAATCCTTATGCAGGAGATGGAACGTTATATCCTCATATGCACCTAATCTATGTGGATGAAGTTTGTGGATTATTTAAGCTTGCAGGTATGCTCGAGGATATTCTCAAGAAGAAGGTATTCCCTTTATCTTTGAAGGTAAAGGCATTGACATGGTATAGGCTATTGGATGATATTGGATCATGGAACTACAACCGATTGAAATTGGAATTTCACCAGAAGTTTTATCATATGCATCTGGTTCATCGTGATCGGAATTATATATATAATATTTGGCCTCATGAAGGAGAAAGTATCACTCAAGCTTGGGGGAGGCTTAAGTCAATGTTATATTCATGCCCCAGTCATGAGCTCTCAAGAGAGATTATTATTCAAAAATATTATGCTCGGCTTTCTCATAATGATCGATCCATGCTCGATACTTCTTGTACTGGTTCCTACATGAAGAAGGATATTGAATTCAATTGGGATTTATTGGAAAGAATTAAACGCAACTCTGGAGATTGGGAACTCGAGAAGGTAAGCAGTCAGGTATAAACCTTAAATTTGATTGTGTTAAATCTTTTATGGATACCGACGCTTTTCGTGATTTTAGCACTAAATGTGGACTTGACTCTGAGATATTAGCCTCTTTGTGTGAATCATTTGCTACTCATGTTGATCTCCCTAAGGAGAAGTGGTTTAAATATCATCCTCCCATTGAAGTTAAAGTAGTAAAACCTATTAAAGTTGAAGAATAAACTATTACTTATAATGTTGATCCTATTGTTCCTACTGCTTATATTGAGAAACCACCTTACCCTATTAGAATAAAGGATCATGCTAAAGCTTCAAATGTGGTCAACAAGAGTTATACTAGAACACCTACACCCTCTGAGCAAATTAAAGTTGAACTTAGTATTGCTATGGTTAAATATCTCTTAGTTGATAATATTGATGTGCATGTTATCTATTTCTGTGATGAAGCTGCTAGAATTGCTAAACCCAGTATGAAAGATAAAGATAGACTTGTTGATGGTATGCCTGTTGTTTCTGTTAAAATTGGAGATCATTGATATCATGGCTTATGTTATGTGGGTGCTAGTGTGAGTGCAATTCCTTATACCTTATATAAAGAAGTTATGAATGATATTGCACCTGCTGAGATAGAAGATATTGATGTTACTATTAAGCTTTCTAATAGAGATACTATATCACCAATTGGGATTGTTAGAGATGTTGAAGTCTTGTGTGGGAAGATAAAATATCCTACTGATTTTCTTGTTCTTGCTTCCCCACAAGATAATTTTTGTCCCATTATATTTGGTAGACCCTTCTTGAATATTGTTGATAACCCACAAGTATAGGGGATCGCAAGAGTTTTCGATAAGTAAGAGTGTCAAAATCAACGAGGAGCTAAAGGTAGAATAAATATTCCCTCAAGTTCTATCGACCACCGATACAACTCTACGCACGCTTGACGTCCGCTTTACCTAGAACAAGTATGAAACTAGAAGTACTTTGTAGGTGTTGTTGGATAGGTTTGCAAGATAATAAAGAGCAATTAAATAAAAGGTAAGGGCTGTTATAAGTAAAGAAGCAATAAAGTAAATATAGCGAGTGTGGAAAAGTGGTGGTTGGAGTTGCGAAATTGCCCCTAAGCAATTGACTACTTTACTAGACCGATAGCAAGTATTATGTGAGAGAGGCCACTGCTAGCATGTCATCCCTGACTTGGAATTCTATGCACTTATAATTGGAACTATTAGCAAGCATCAACTACTAATGTTCATTAAGGTAAAACCCAACCATAGCATTAAGATATATTGGTCCCCCTTCAACCCCGTATGCATCAATTTCTATGCTAGGTTGAAGCTTCTGTCACTCTTGCCCTCCAATACATAGTCCTATCAACATACAACTAACCCTAGGGTGTGATCCATGCGCGCAATCATATGATGGGCACCAAAGGACATCAACATAACCACAAGCAAATTAAATCAATCATAGCAATTCATCAACCACCGATAGGACAACGAAAATCTACACAGACATCATAGGATGGCAACACATCATTGGATAATAATATGAAGCATAAAGCACCATGTTCAAGTAGAGGGTACAACGGGTTGCGGGAGAGTGAACCGCTGTAGATAGAGGGGGGAAGGTGATGGAGATGTTGGTGAAGATGGCGGAGGTGTTGGTGTAGATCGCGGTGATGATGATGGCCCCCGGTGGCACTCCGGTGCCACCGGAAGCGAGGGGGAGAGAGCCCCCTCCTTCTTCTTCTTCTTCCTTGACCTTCACCCTAGATGGGAGAAGGGTTCCCCTCTGGTCCATGGTCTCCATGGCGTGGGAGGGGCGAGAGCCCCTCCGAGATTGGATCTGTCTCTCTGTCTCTCTCTGTTTCTGCGTTCCCAGATTCTTCTCTTTCACCGTTTCTTATATTCCCAGAGATCCGTAACTCCGATTGGGCTGAAATTTTAACACGATCTCTATCTGGAAATTAGCTTTCTTGCGGCGAAAGAAGGGCACCAACCGCCTTACGGGAGGCCCATGAGGGTCAGGGGCACGCCCCCTGCCTCGTGGCCACCTCGGGCACCGTCTCGCGTGGATTTTTCTTCCAAAAAATCATATATATTCCAAAAAAAAAATCTTCGTCAGTTTTTATCCCGTTTGGACTCCGTTTGATATGGATATTCTGCGAAACAAAAAACATGCAACAAACAGGAACTGACACTGGGCACTGGATCAATATGTTAGTCCCAAAAATAGTATAAAAAGTTGCCAAAAGTATATGAAAGTTGTAGAATATTGGCATGGAACAATCAAAAATTATAGATACGACAGAGACGTATCAATTGTTTATGCTAAGATAGACTGCGAGAAAGATATTGTCACTATTGGTTTAGGGGATATGTCTCATGATTTTAATTTCTCTAAATTTCGTAGACAACCCCATGATAAAGAATTGCCTAGTAAGGATGAAATTATTGGTCTTGCTTCTATTGCCGTGACTCCTAATGATCCTTTAGAACAATATTTGCTAGACCATGAAAATGATATGTTTATGAATGAAAGAAGGGAAATAAATGAAGTATCTTTAATCAAGGACCTATTTTGAAACATAATTTGCCTGTTGAAATCCTCGAAGATCCTCCCCCACCCAAGGGTGATCTCGTGTTTCAGCTTAACAATTACTTGATACTCTAAAATATGCTTATCTTGATGAAAATAAGATATATCCTGTTATTATTAGTGCTAACCTTTCAGAGCATGAAGAAAAGAAATTATTGAAAACTCTGAAGAAGCACCGTGTCACTATTGGATATACTCTAGATGATCTTAAGGGAATTAGTCCCACTCTATGTCAGCACAAAATTAAATTGGAAAAGATGCTAAACCAGTTGTTGATCATTAATGACGGTTAAATTCTAAGATGAAAGAAGTGGTAAGAAATGAAATACTAAAGCTTCTGGAGGCAGTTATAATTTATCCTATTGCTGATAGTCAATGGGTAAGTCATGTTCATTGTGTCCCTAAGAAGGGAGGTATTACTGTTGTTCCTAATGATAAGAATAAATTGATTCCTCAAAGAATTGTTACAGGTTATAGAATGGTAATTGATTTCCGTAAATTGAATAAAGCTACTAGAAAAGATCATTACCCTCTACCTTTTATTCATCAAATGCTAGAAAGACTATCCAAGCACACACATTTTTGCTTTCTAGATGGTTATTCTGGTTTCTCTCAAATACCAGTGTCAAAAGATGATCAAGAGAAAACCACTCACTACAAAAATAAAGAAACGTCCGTGACATTTTGGGCGGAATGAATTTTTTCCTGTCATACTTATGACACTTCTATGACAATAATTGTGAAAAACACGGTATCATCATAGATGTGGTGGGGTCCTTCTTCTATGGCAAAAAATCATGACAGAAAATGGCTTTTCGTCCTGGGCGGGCCGGAGACGCAGATGCATGACATTCTTTGGGCCGTCCATGATGGAAAAAACCGTGGTAGAAGCGTGGGCGAGGAAAATATCGGGGTGTTCCCAGTTACAGTGCGTGGTCGGGGCCGAGCGATGCGCGTTTCTCTCGTACACGCACGCGCATGGGTGGGAGGCTGATAACCCACAAGTATAGGGGACTGCAGTAGTTTTCGAGGGTAGAGTATTCAACCCAAATTTATTGATTCGACACAAGGGGAGCCAAAGAATATTCTCAAGTATTAGCAGGTGAGTTGTCAATTCAACCACACCTGGAAACTTAATATCTGCAGCAAAGTGTTTAGTAGCAAAGTAATATGATAGTGGTGGTAACAGTAGCAAAAGGTAATGATAGTAAAAGTAATGTTTTTGGTATTTTGTAGTGATGATAGCAATAGAAAAGGAAAAGTAAATAAGCGAAGAACAATATATGGAAAGCTCATAGGCAATGGATCAGTGATGGAGAATTATGCCGGATGCGGTTCATCATGTAACGGTCATAACCTAAGGTGACACAGAACTAGCTCCAGTTCGTCAATGTAATGTAGGCATGTATTCCGAATATAGTCATACGTGCTTATGGAAAAGAACTTGCATGGCATCTTTTGTCCTACCCTCCCGTGGCAGCGGGGTCCTTACGGAAACTAAGGGATATTAAGGCCTCCTTTTAATAGAGTACCGGAAAAAAGCATTAACACATAGTGAATACATGAACTCCTGAAACTACGGTCATCATCGGTAAGTATCCCAATTATTGTCACTTCGGGGTTAACGAATCATAACACATAATAGGCGACTATAGACTTGCAATATAGGATCAAGAACTCTCATATATTGATGAAAACATAATAGGTTTAGATCTGAAATAATGGCACTCGGGCCCTAGTGACAAGCATTAAGCATAGCAAAGTCATAGCAACATCAATCTCAGAACATAGTGGATACTAGGGATCAAACCCTAACAAAAATAACTCGATTACATGATAGATCTCATCCAACCCATCACCGTCCAGCAAGCCTACGATGGAATTACTCACGCACGGCGGTGAGCATCATGAAATTGGTGATGGAGGATGGTTGATGATGACGATGGCGACAGATTCCCCTCTCCGAAGCCCCGAACGGACTCCAGATCAGCCCTCCCGAGAGGTTTTAGGGCTTGGCGGCGGCTCCGTATCGTAAAACGCGATGAATCCTTCTCTCTGATTTTTTTTCTCCCCGAAAGCAAATATATAGAGTTGGTCCTGAGGTCGGAGGAGCTCCAGGGGGCCCACGAGGTAGGGGGCGCGCCCTAGGGGGGCAGGCGCACCCCCCACCCTCGTGGACAGGTGGTGGGCCCATGTTCTTCATTTTCTACAGGTATTTTTTATATTTTCCGAATAGATGTTCCGTGAAGTTTCAGGTCATTCCGAGAACTTTTGTTTCTGCACATAAATAACACCATGGTAATTCTGCTGAAAACAACGTCAGTCCGGGTTAGTTCCATTCAAATCATGCAAGTTAGAGTCCAAAACAAGGGCAAAAGTGTATGGAGAAGTAGATATGACGGAGATGTATCAACTCCCCCAAGCTTAAACCTTTGCTTGTCCTCAAGAAATTCAGTTGATAAACTGAAAGTGATAAAGAAAAACTTTTACAAACTCTGTTTGCTCTTGTTGTTGTAAATATGTAAAGCCAGCATTCAAGTTTTCAGCAAAGATTATGACTAACCACATTCACAATAATGCTTAGGTCTCAAGTTTACTCATATCAATGGCATAATCAACTAGCGAGCGATAATAATAAATCTCGGATGACAACACTTTCTCAAAAAAATCATAATATGATATAACAAGATGGTATCTCGCTAGCCCTTTCTGAGACCGCAAAACATAAATGCAGATCACCTTTAAAGATCAAGGACTGACTAGACATTGTAATTCATGGTAAAAGAGATCCAGTCAAGTCATACTCAATGTAAACTAACAGTAATGACTGCAAATGTCAGGGATGCTCTCCAACTGGTGCTTTTTAATAAGAGGATGATGACTCAACATGAAAGCAAATAGATAGGCCCTTCGCAGAGGGAAGCAGGGATTTGTAGAGGTGCTAGAGCTCGGTTTTGAAATAGAGATGAATAATATTTTTGAGCGGTAGACTTTCATTGTCAACATAACAACCAAGAGATGGCGATATCTTCCATGCTACACACATTATAGGCAGTTCCCAAACAGAATGGTAAAGTTTATACTCCCCCTTCCACCAACAAGCATCAATCCATGGCTTGCTCGAAACAACGAGCGCCTCCAACTAACAGGAGTCCCAGGGGGAGTTTTGTTTGCAATTATTTTGATTTAGTTTGCAAAAAGCATGGGACTGGGCATCCCGGTGACCAGCCATTTTTCTCGTGAGTGAGGAGCGGAGTCCACTCCTCTTGAGAATAACCCGCCTAACATGGAAGATACGGACAACCCTAGTTGATACATGAGCTATTCGAGCATACAAAACATGATATTTATTTGAAGGTTTAGAGTTTGGCACATACAAATTTACTTGGAACGGCAGGTAGATACCGTATATAGGTAGGTATGGTGGACTCATGTGGAATAACTTTGGGGTTTATGGAGTTGGATGCACAAGCAGTATTCCCGCTTAGTATAGGTGAAGGCTAGCAAAAGACTGGGAAGCGACCAGCTAGAGAGCGACAACAGTCATGAACATGCATTAAAATTAATCAACACTGAATGCAAGCAGGAGTAGGATATAATCCACCATGAACATAAATATCGTGAAGGCTATGTTGATTTTGTTTCAACTACATGCGTGAACATGTGCCAAGTCAAGTCACTTAAATCATTCAGAGGAGGATACCATCCTATCATACCACATCCCAACCATTTTAATAGCATGTTGGCACGCAAGGTAAACCATTATAACTCATAGCTAATCAAGCATGGCACAAGAAACTATGATCTCTAGTTGTCATTGCAAACATGTTTATTCATAATAGGCTGAATCAGGAATGATGAACTAATCATATTTACAAAAACAAAAGAGGTCGAGTTAATACCAGCTTTTCTCCTCTCAGTCAGTCCATCATATATCGTCATAATTGCCTTTCACTTGCACGACCGAACAGTGTGAATAATAATAATAGTGCACGTGCATTGGACTAAGCTAGAATCTGCAAGCATTCAATAAACAGGAGAAGACAAGGCAATATGAGCTATTTTGTCAGATCAACAATTATGCATATAAGAGCCACTTCAACAATTTAATCATGGTCTTCTCCTATCGACCCCCAAAGAAAAGAAAAGAAATAAAACTATTTACATGGGAAAGCTCCCAACAAGCAAAAGAAGAACAGGAAATCTTTTTGGGTTTTCTTTTTAATTACTACTACAAGCATGGAAAGTAAACTAGCTAAAAGCTACAACTAATTTTTTTGGTTTTTCTTAAGGTTTATTAAACACACAATAAGAAATCATAAAAAGGAAAATAAACTAGCATGGATGATACAATGAAAAAGTATGAGCACCGACATCTAGCAATGAGTGTGTGAACATGAATGTAATGTTGGTGGGAAATACGTACTCCCCCAAGTTTAGGCTTTTGGCCTAAGTTGGTCTATGGCCACGGCTGGCCTGGCAGATATCCATAATAGTAGCTGGGGTCGTACTGCGATGAAGAAGACTCTGACTGCCACTGGTTGGCAATCATCTCCGGATCCCAATGGTAATTAGACTGTCGTGGAGGATCAACTTGTGGTTCCGACTCTGGCTCTGTGGCTGGTGAAGGGTTCCGGTAGGTGTGAATGTCCTCCGGCGAGACAAGGTACTGGCCTGCAGATAAATCAAACAAGGAAGGAGCAGGCAAGGTAATAGTCTCCGGATGATGTTTATCAAAGAACAATTTGTATTTAAGCTCCCCTTCCCTATTCTTTATAATGAAATCATGTGCTACCATACTCTTATAATCTAAATAAACACGTGGCAACAATTTTTCTTCCTTCTCGTAATGCCTAATAGGTATGTTAAAATGTGCAGCTAGGCGTGAAGCATAAATACCCCCAAAGATAGGGCCCTTTGTACAGTTCAGACTCAACCGTTTGGCAATAATACCGCCCATACTCACAGAGTTATCACAAAATAACCTGTGGAACAAAATAATAATATAAGGAACACTAAGGTTTCCACAGTTTCCGCGACCAATTAAGCAACGACTAGCAAATATTGCAAAGTAGCGTAAAACAGGAAAATGTATGCTAGTGATTCGTGCATCAGAAACCTTCCTCATTTCCCCTACGGTGATGGTATCAATAAACCCATCCACACCATCACGATGTGGTTCCTCTATTTTGCCCTCGAAAGGGATCAAACAAACCCGACAAAAATCATACAGTGACATCTCCTTAACCACATCATATAAATGAAACTCTACTGAAGGAGGTGATTCCCTAGGATAATAGTAGAAATTTTGCACAAAAGTATTGGTGAGTAAGAGATACTATTCACGTTGGTCGTGGAGGAAGTCGGTGTAACATCCCAAAATTCTAAATTTTGGAATGTTATAAACACATAGATAGATTGATTGATTGTTTGATTGATTGCGTGAATTGAGTGAAATTCGAATTCTTTTTGAAAGTTAAATGAGAGGGAATAAAAGGACTTTCCCAAACTTTCATATTGGTTTTCTGATCTTCGTGAATTCAAATTCTTTTCAACACAAAACCCCGGAGAGAAGATGACATGACTTCTTCCATTTATTTAAATGACAAGGGGTGTTGAAAATATTTGAATTTCATTTGAAAATATTTCCAATTCAGAAACTTTAAGCAACTCAATGATTTTCATGAGAGAAGATAAAATGACTTCTTCAAATTATGAAATATGAGTTGGGAGTTTCAAAGAATTAAATTCAAAGTTCTTTTGAATTTATTTTTCAAATTGGAATACATTAGATCATCATGCATATCTTATTTTCTTGCTTTTTGGTCGATCCTAGAAATTTCACGCAACTCAAGGACCTTCGGAGAGAGTTGGAGATTTCGTTATTTTCATATTTGAGAGTTTTCTCGAATTTGAAAAAAAGGATCATTTGATTTATTTATTTCCTCTTCAATAATTTTTCCGTTATCAAAAATATAAGAGAGGGAATAATATGACTTTCCCAAAATATAGGAAAAATGAAGATTTAATAAATAGATCAAATTTCGTTTTCCGGTGTTTGTTTGTTTTTCTTTGGATAGGGAAAAATGCGCGTTTTTGAAAATTTTATTTTAGGCCCGGAGAAAAGTTCATTTTGTTCGGCTCATTTTTAGGAGTCGGGGAAAATTTACTTTATTAGTTTTGGAGTCCGATAAATTTTGTTTTCCTGTGTTTTTCCGAGCGCGGAACCGTTTAAAAAAAAACTCAGCGCCTTGGGCCAACAAGCCGCCGGCCGGCCAGCCAAGGCCAAGGCCATCGCCGCGCCGCGCGCGTGCCCAGGCTCCAGGAGCCGCCGCCTTTGTCTTTTGGAAGTCCTAGTAGGACTTTTGTCCTACTTCCGTTTATTCCGTTTCTTTTTCTAGATCTTTCCTATTCCTATTCTTATTTCTTGTCCCTTACCCCAAGTCTCCTCACCCCTCCCCAATATAAATACCTCAACACCCCCTCTCTCCCCACACAAAATCCCAAGCCCCTCTCTCCTCTCCAAGCCGCGCCCCACCCCGCGCCTCTCACCCGCGCCGCGCCTCACCCGCCGCCACCCTAAGCCGCCGCCCGCGCCCTGCGTCACCGCCGCCGCCGCACCTTGCCGCGCCGCCGCCGCCCTGCGTCACTGCCGCCGCCGCACCTTGCCGAGCCGCCGTCGCCCTGCGTCACCACCGCTGCCGCCTTGTGCACCGCCGCCGCCGCCCAACGTCGCCGTTGCCGCCGTTCGCCGGAGGTACCGCGCCGCGTCTCTTCTTTCCCTCGGTTCGGTTTTTCTTATAAACCGTTCCGATTCTTTTCTTCTCTACTGATTCGTTTTCTCTCCGATTCTTCGCCAAACCGTTCCGGTTTTCTAGATCGGTTTTCGTTCTTCTTTTGGACCGTTCGTTTCAACGAACGTGATCACCAATTCTTCTAGGTTAACGAACGTCCGTTCGTTTAACCGTTCTTCGTTTTCTTTCTTGTCGGATTTATTCCGCGATCGCGATCTCAGATCCGATCTTCGTTCTAATTTATCTTCTCGCCCGTTTATCGGAATCAGGTGATTCAAGCGCCTGGAGTTTCGTCTCGAAACCGCCGTTCCGTCTAATCAACTTGAACAAGTTTTTGCTACTGTAAAATTTTGACCTAGTTTCAACTTGCTAGAACCGAGTTGTTTTCTTCCGCCGTTTGTTTTTCGTTTCTTTGTTCGGTTCGTTCTTTCTTTGCAACCGGAGTTCTTCAGTTGAACTATCTAGTTCGTTCTCTTGTTCGAGTTTTACTTGTGCATTAGATGAGTACTTATTGTGTGGTTACTATTGTTTGCTTACGATAGATTGACCGGAGTGTGACGAGTAGATCTATCACGAGTTTTGAGTGCGAATCATCTTCGTCAACATTGCAGGCAAGTTCAAACTTTGATCATACCTTTTCTACAACCCATGTTTTATTGCATTAGATCAATCCTCACACATTGCATGATTAGGATCTAATTAAATTGTGGGATGGGAAGTAGATGAGGTAGTACCTATTACCTGTATTATTATGAAACCTTTGGGAGTTACTTCTACGTTTGCTTATTATGCCATGCTATGATAGTAGACGTGGATTGGGTGAGTGATATCCATGACAGATGTGAGTTGATAATTTTAATGGTTTATCTAAGGTGGCAACTTAAACACACATCTGGGTGGATTGAGGCACCTGATGTCTATCAGGACTTGCCTGTTTTTTTTGGACCGCCACCCAGGCTCAAAGGGATCATAAGATAATTCATGCTAGAAACTTCCGTGTGCAGCCACATGCTACTATGGGCTCTGGCATAGTTGACTAAGTTGTGCGAACTCTTACGGGGTGGACTAGCAGATGTAGGGGATGTAGGTGTACCGGTCTACCCCACATGTAAGGTGCTAGCGCTTCTGAAAGACTATGTCTCGGTCATCCGTTTCTCAAACACCATGTAGTGCGAGAAAACAAACGGAGGCGATCGAGTCATGTGGGGAAAAGTGCGCAAACCTCTGCAGAGTGTACAAACTAATCATGATTAGCCGTGTCCCCGGTTATGGACAACTTGAGTATCTAGTTCTTGAATATCATGTGAATCTCAACATGTTACTTCTAATTAATGTTGTTGGGTTTTAATTATTTTTAATTGGGATTGAGGATGCTGTCAACCATTCTCAATGTTCAACAACCACCATGAAAGTTAAATAAATTTATTCCTTTGTAGTAGGGAAAAATTGGCTTTACGCAAAAACCTTATAACCATAGAGCTTTTCCACCAGCCAAATATGCATGTAGTGGTAGCCATTGTTCATCATTCTCTATGGTGTGAATTTGCCAGTACATTCAATGTACTGACCCGTTTCGGGCTGCAACGTCTTATGTTGCAGGTTTCTTACGATGAGTAAGTGATATGTTAGGGTTACGATTTCTACACTCAACTTTGCCGTTGGTGTTGATGGGAATCCACAACCTTGTTGCTTCCGCTATATGGATTGAGGTAATAGTATTTATGTTACTATATACATGTGATTTACCTCTGTTATAAATCCTTCGAGTACTGTGTGTGTCAGCATACTGATCCAGGGATGACACATAAGCACAGAGACTTGATCCATTCGGGTCGGGTCGCTACAGTCGGTGAGGCCTGCATTCTTAGCCAATTCATAAAAATCCTCATAGATCTCGGTGGCTCTCAAGAAATCGTGGAGGGCCATTCACACGGCCTAACCTCCGCGGTGCGAGGCAAATTATACTTGGGCTTCTATGCCTCTTCATTTTGCTTTTCCATTGAGCTTCGACTCGATGAGCCCCTCAAAAATCTCTTCATCATTTTCTGAAAAATTCTGAAATTTTTAGTAACTTCAAAATAAAAGTAAACCAAACACAATAATATTGATAGCAACTACTCCTACAAGTGCCTAGAGCCTATATCATGCATCAAAACTACTTGGAACCATATAAATTTGACATGCAAGCTCAAGAACATGGTCACCTAGGCAGCACAAATTTGCAATGAATAAAGCACTAGAACAAAAACTAATTGGACCAATGGAGGAGTCACATACCAAGGAACAATCTCCCCAAGCAGTTTTGTGAGAGGTGCTTTGAGCAAGGAGATCGAAAATGGCAGCAAAACAAGCTTGGACTCGGGTTTGAGCTGGTTATTCATGGTTGTGGGAGGAAGAAGGAGTGTGTGGGTGAAAGGATAAGTGGAGGAGGGCCATCGTGGGCCCACGAGGCAGGGGGCGTGCCCCTGACCCTCGTGGCCAGGTGCCAACTCCTCCTACTGTGTTCTCAGTGCCAAATATTCTAAAATATTCCAAAAAAATCATATTTAAATTTCAGGGCATTTGGAGAACTTTTATTTTCGGGGTATTTTTATATTGCACGGATAATTCAGATAACAGACAGAAAATACTAATTTTATTTTATTTAATATAAATAACAGAAAGTAAAAGTAGGGTACAGAAGGTTGTGCCTTCTAGTTTCATCCATCTCATGCTCATCAAAAGGAATCCACTAACAAGGTTGATCAAGTCTTGTTAACGAACTCATTCCGAATAATATGGAACCGGAGAAATTTTGAATAACACTATGTTACCTCAATGGGGATATCCACATCCCCAATAATAAGAATATCATATTTCTTCTTGACAGTAGGAAGAGGAAATTCAAAACCTCCAAATATAATCGATGGAATTTTTCCAATAGAGATGATACTATGAACTTGAGGTTGTTTCCTCGGAAAGTGTACCGTATGCTCATTACCATTAACATGAAAAGTGACATTGCCTTTAGTGCAATCAACAACAGCCCCTGCAGTATTCAAAAAGGGTCTTCCAAGAATAATAGACATACTATCGTCCTCGGGAATATCAAGAATAACAAAGTCCGTTAAAATAGTAACGTTTGCAACTACAACAGGCACATCCTCACAAATACCGCATGTATAGCAGTTGATTTATCAGCCATTTGCAAAGATATTTCAGTAGGTGTCAACTTATTCAAATCAAGTCTACGATATAAAGAGAGAGGCATAACACTAACACCAGCTCCAAGATCACATAAAGCAGTTTTAACATAGTTTCTTTTAATGGAGCACGGTATAGTGGGTACTCCTGGATCTCCAAGTTTCTTTTGGTATTCCACCCTCAAAAGTATAATTAGCAAGAATGGTGCAAATTTCAGCTTCCGGTATCTTTCTTTTATTAGTAACAATATCTTTCATATACTTAGCATTAGGATTCATTTTGCGCATATCAGTTAATCGCATACGCAAAAAGATAGGTCTAATCATTTCAGCAAAGCGCTCAAAATCCTCATCATCCTTTTTCTTGGATGGTTTGGGAGGAAAAGGCATGGGTTTCTGAACCCATGGTTCTCTTTCTTTACCATGTTTCCTAGCAACAAAGTCTTTCTTATCATAATGTTGATTCTTTGATTGTGGGTTATCAAGATCAACAGTAGGTTCAATCTCTATATCATTATCATTACTAGGTTGAGCATCATCATGAACATTTTTATTAACATTATCACTAGTTTTAGGTTCATTACCAGATTGTGTTTCAGCATCAGAGATAGAAATATCATTTGGATTCTCAGGTGTTTTAGTAATAGGTTTGCTAGAAGCATGCAAAGTCCTATCAGTTTTCTTTTTCTTCCTATTAGAAGGACTAGGTGCATCCACATTATTTCTCTGAGAATCTTGCTCAATTCTCTTAGGGTGGCCTTCAGGATACAAAGGTTCCCGAGTCATTCTACCAGTTCTAGTAGCCACTCTAACAACATTATCATTATTCTTACCATTCAATTCATTGAGCAAATCATTTTGAGCTTTAAGTACTTGTTCTACTTGAGTGGTAACCATAGAAGCATGTTTACTAATAAGTTTAAGTTCACCTTTGACATTAGCCATATAATCACCCAAGTGTTCAAGCATATTTGAATTGTATTTCAATTGTCTACCAAAATAAGCATTAAAGTCTTCTTGCTTAGCCATAAATTTATCAAACTCGTCTAAGCATGGGCTAGCAAATTTAGTAAATGGGATTTCAGCTTTATCATATCTATAGAGAGAATTTACCTTTACTACCTGTGTCGGGTTATCAAGACCATGAGTTTCTTCAGTAGGTAATGGATTAAGATCATATGTTTCTTCAACAGGTGGTAAATTAAGACCATTTATTTCTTCAATAGGAGGTAAATTCTTAACATCTTTAGCTTTAATACCTTTTTCTTTCATAGATTTCTTTGCCTCTTGCATATCTTCAGGACTGAGAAATAGAATACCCCTTTTCTTCGGAGTTGGTTTAGGAGTAGGCTCAGGAACTGGCTCAGGAGGTGTCCAATTATTTTCATTTGTCAACATGTTATTCAATAGAATTTCAGCTTCATCCGGTGTTCTTTCCCTGAAAACAGAATCAGCACAACTATCCAGGTAATCTCTGGAGGCATCGCTTAGTCCATTATAAAAGATATCAAGTATTTCATTTTTCTTAAGAGGATGATCAGGCAAAGCATTAAGTAACTTGAGAAGCCTCCCCCAAGCTTGTGGGAGACTCTCTTCTTCAATTTGAACAAAGTTATATATATCCTTTAAAGTAGCTTGTTTCTTATGAGCAGGGAAATATTTAGCAGAGAAGTAATAAATCATATCCTGGGGACTACGCACACAACCAGGATCAAGAGAATTAAACCACATCTTAGCATCACCCTTTAATGAGAACGGAAATATTTTAAGGATATAAAAGTAACGAGTTCTCTCATTATTAGTGAACAGGGTAGCTATATCATTTAATTTAGTAAGATGTGCCACAACAGTTTCAGATTCATAGCCATGAAAAGGATCAGATTCAACCAAAGTAATTATATCAGGATCAACAGAGAATTCATAATCCTTATCAGTAACACCGATAGGTGAAGTAGGAAAAGCAGGGTCAGGTTTCATTCTAGCATTTAGAGATTGCTGATTCCATTTAGCTAATAACCTCTTGAGTTCGTATCTATCTTTGCAAGCTAAAATAGCTAAAGAAGCTTCTTTATAAAAAACATAACCCTTAGGAATAACGGGCAAGTCTTCATCATCACTTTCATCAGTATTATCAGATTCAATATTTTCACTCTCTCTAACCCTAGCAAGTTGTTCATCAAGAAATTCACCAAGTGGCACAGTAGTATCAAGCATAGAAGTAGTTTCATCATAAGTATCATGCATAGAAGAAGTGGCATCATCAATAACATGTGGCATATCAGAACGAATAGCAGAAGCAGGTTTTGGTGTCGCAAGCTT